>NC_092106.1:2292338-2592338 GCF_045679555.1 Salvelinus alpinus | reverse complement strand
CTTATCTCACCCAGTCACAGCAGGTTTTGTTTCCTTCGCTCTCTTTGCCTGTGTGTCAAAACACGAGTTTGTCAAAACATGTCTGTATGTATGTATGTTTACAATATGTGTGCATGTGCGTGAAAGTAGGTATATAACATGATAACCGTATGTATGTACCTGCGTGCATGCATGCATATGTGTGTGGGGGACTGTGGTGACCTCTGTGGCAATACGGTGCCGAGGTGAGTTGGGGGGTGAAGGGTGACTGTATTTCCAGCTCTTGGGGCAGAAGGCTGGGCTGTGCCAGGGTGAACTCCACCAACGCCGCTTTCCTTCAAAAACACTCCACAGGAAACCACTTCAAACAATCACATTCCGCACAGTGAAAGTTACACACCACTCCTGCAGCTCGGGAAAACCTCTCCCTTCCCTTCGCCTCCCTCAGCATTACTCTCTCTCTCTCTCTCACTCACTCTCAGACACACACACACACACACACACACACACACACACACACGCACACACACACACACATTTTTTTGCAAATGTATAAGAAAACCCCCCTGAAATATCACGTTTACATAAAGTATTCAGACCCTTTACTCAGTACTTTGTTGAAGCCCTTTTGGCAGCGATTACAGACTCAAGTCTTTTTTGGTATGACGCTAAAAGCTTGGCACACCTGTATTTGGGGAGTTTCTCCCATTATTCTCTGCAGATCCTCTCAAGCTCTGTCAGGTTGGATGGGGAGTGTCGCTGTACAGCTATTTTCAGGTCTCTCCAGAGATGTTAGATCGGGTTCAAGTCCAGGCTCTGGCTGGGCCATTAAAGGACATTCAGAGACTTGTCCCGAAGCCACTCCTGCGTTGTCTTGGCTGTGTGCTTAGGATCATTGTCCATTTGGAAGGTGAACCTTCACCCTAGTTTGAGGTCCTGAGATGGTTGTCCTTCGGGAAGGTTCTCCCATCTCAACAGAGGAACTCTGTCAGAGTGACCATCGGGTTCTTGGTCACCTCCCTGACCAAGGCCCTTCTCCCCTAATCGCTCAGTTTGGCCGGGCAACCAGCTCTAGGAAGAGTCTTGGTGGTTCCAAACTTCTTCGATTTAAGAATGATGGAGGCCACTGTGTTCTTGGTGACCTTCAATGCTGCAGACATTTTTGGTACCCTTCCCCAGATCTGTGCCTCGACACATTCCTGTCTCGAAGCTGTACGGACAATTCCTTCGACCTTATGGCTTGTTTTTTGCTCTGACATGCACTGTCAACTGTGGTAGAATTTACCACAGGTGGACTCCAATCAAGTTGTAGAAACACCTCAAGGATGATCAATGTAAACAGGATGCACTTGAGCTCAATTTCTAGTCTCATAGCAAAGGGTCTGAATACTTATGTAAATAAAGTATTTCTGTTTTTTATTTTTTATTTCGATAAACCTGTTTTCGCTTGGTCATTATGGGGTATTGTGTGTAGATTGATAAGGATTTTTTTTTAAATTCCATTTTAGAATAAGGCTGTAACGTAAGAAGATGTGGAAAAAGTAAACGGGTCTGAATACTTTCCGAATGCACTGTAGGTGGAAGAACACCCTGTGGATTTAGCCCCAAGGAGTAGGCTTACTTTTGTGTGTGTGTGTGTGTGTGTGTGTGTGTGTGTGTGTGTGTGTGTGTGTGTGTGTGTGTGTGTGTGTGTGTGTGTGTGTGTGTGTGTGTGTGTGTGTGTGTGTGTGTGCGTGTGTCTGAACATTGCGTGTGTGTGTGTGTCTGTATATGCAAGTTGTTGCATATACAGTCAGAAGTTTACATTCACCTTAGCCAAATACATTTAAACTCAGTTTTTCACAATTCCTGACATTTATTCCAAGTAAAAATTCCCTGACTTAGGTCAGTTAGGATCACCACTATATTTTAAGAATGTGACATGTCAGAATGATAGTAGAGAGAATGATTTATTTCAGCTGTTATTTCTTTCATCACATTCCCAGTGGGTCAGAAGTTTACATACACTCAATTAGTATTTGATGGCATTGCCTTTAAATTGTTTAACTTGGGTCAAACGTTTCGGGTTGCCTTCCACAAGCTTCCCACAGTAAGTTGGGTGAATTTTGGCCCATTCCTCCTGACAGAGCTGGTGTAACTGAGTCAGGTTTGTAGGCCTCCTCGCTCGCACACGCTTTTTCAGTTCTGCCCACAAATTTTCTATAGGATTGAGGTCAGGGCTTTGCGATGGCCATTCCAATACCTTGACTTTGTTGTCCTTAAGCCATTTTGCCACAACTTTGGAAGTATGCTTGGGGTCATTGTCCATTTGGAAGACCCATTTGCGACCAAGCTTTAACTTCTTGACTGATGTTGCTTCAATATATCCGCATAATTTTCCTTCCTCAAAATGATGCCATCTATTTTGTGAAGTGCACCAGTCCCTCCTGCAGCAAAGCACCCCCACAACATGATGCTGCCACCCCCATGCTTCACGGTTGGGATGGTGTTGTTCGGCTTGCAAGCCTCCGCCTTATTCTTCCAAACATAAGGATGGCCATTATGGCCAAACAATTCTATTTTTGTTTCATCAGACCAGAGGACATTTCTCCAAAAAGTACGATCTTTGTCCACATGTGCAGTTGCAAACTGTAGTCTGGCTTTATCGCGGTTTTGGAGCAGTGGCTTCTAACTTGCTGAATGGCCTTTCAGGTTCTGTCGATATAGGACTCGTTTAACTGTGGATATAGATACTTTTGTATATGCTTCCTACAGCATCTTCACGAGGTCCTTTGCTGTTGTTCTGGGACTGATTTGCACTTTTTGCACCAAAGTACGTTCATCTCTAGGAGACAGAACGCGTCTCCTTCCTGAGCGGTATGACGGCTGTGTGGTCCCATGGTGTTTATACTTGCGTACTATTGTTTGTACCGATGAGCGTGGTAACTTCAGGCATTTGGAAATTGCTACCAAGGACGAACCAGGCTTGTGGAGGTCTACAATTTTCTGAGGTCTTGGCTGATTTCTTTTAATTTTCCCATGATGTCAAGCAAAGAGGCACTGAGTTTGAAGGTAGGCATTGAAATTCATCCCCAGGTACACCTCCAATTGACTCAAATTATGTCAATTAGCCTATCAAAAGCTTCTAAAGCCATGATATCATTTTCTGGCATTTTCCAAGCTGTTTAAAGGCACAGTCAACTCAGTGTATGTAAACTTCTGACCCACTAGAATTGTGATACAGTGGATTATAAGTGAAATAATCTGTCTGTAAACAATGGTTGGGAAAATGACTTGTGTCATGCACAAAGTAGATGTCCTAACCGACTTGCCAAAACTATAGTTTGTTAACAAGAAATGTGTGGAGTGGTTGTAAAACGAGTTTTAAACTTCCGACTTCAACTGTACTCCAACCCAGACCCCTGCACTCCTGGGCTGGGTAACAGTGGAGGCTGCTGAGTGGAGGACGGCTCATAATAATAGCCGGAATGGAGTAAATGGAATTGTATCAAACACATGTGTTTCAGCCATTATTATAAGCCATCTTCCCCTCAACAGCCTCCACTGTTACCCAGCCTAACTTCACATCACTGAGTTTCGGGTCTGTGTACTGGTTTCTCCTCATACAGTAGATTAGAGTTAGTTGATTCCTTGTCTGAGCCAGAATTGCCCATAGGGCGTTATGTATAACATTCATCTCAGGGATATTGTCATCAAAATTGAACTGTTATTACAAAATATGCTAAGAATAAGGCATAAAATAACAATTATTGGCTTTTACAACTTAAATGTATTCTATACATACTGTACATTCCACTAGTAAGTAAGTGGCCGGAACGGTTTATAGGGCAAGAGCTTATCTCCTGTTTCTGTAGCGTGAGGTAGCTTCATATACAAGTATCCCCCTGGACAGGATGCTAGTCAACTACGTAGTTATTCCACATACAGGGTTCGTCAAATGTTTAGAAACTGTTTACGTCTCATACAGAGTTCTGGGGAATTGTTTTGCAGGCACTGTCCTACTGGCACCATTGCGGTCTCATTTCCAGTAAAGCAGCCCCACATGTTCAGCGTCATCCCCGTTCCTCTGACCAAGCCTGAACACTCCAGTTGTTCCCACAATAGCCTTTGTGATTGGTGCTCCACAGCTGTTTTGGACCACCCGGTAGCCAATGAGACTGCCCTGGAGACGGCCCCAGAACACATTGCTTTAATTTTTCATCAAGTGCCTGATGTCACGTGACCGGCTCTTCTGGTGGTTTCCGTGGCGACGGTGCGCCGGGGGTCACAGTTGTTTGAATTCGAGTTCCACAGAGAGGGCGCATAATTTGACAGAAAGGAGGAGAAGAGCCTTTGTCATCATTAGCTTGTCTTTCACAGTAACAGACTGATTGATTCATATTTAGGCCTCATGAAGGGACTGCCTGTCCTCCTTGGCCATGGACCCATCTCCAGAAAGTAAATGATGGTGGTAATAATAATCATAAAACAACAGGATCACTATTCACTACAAATGGCTGTGGAGATGTACTGCATTGCTTTGTTTGTGGTTGCTTTCAAAATGGTAACCTCTATCCTACATGGTGCACTACTTTTGTAGGGCTCTGGGCTAAAGTAGTGCACTAAATAGGAAATAGGGTGTAATTTGGCACGCAGCCTGGGTCTTATAACAGGCCACAGTTTAAGATCTTATAACAATACACCCACTACCTAGGCAATGAAGTGTGCTCAGTATCTATAGTATGGGGTTTTGTTGATGGACTCATAGGCTCTTACTGTGTAAGATGCAGTGGCTTTTGGAAGAGACTAAGGTTTACCAGGCATACCATGAATAAGGCCTCCCGAGTGGCGCAGCGGTCTACCATGCTAACCACACCGCTTGCGTCGCAAATGCGGGCGTCAGTGAGCGTGTGCGTGGCCAGGCGCTAAAATAGAAATTGATTCTATTTGTGACGCTCAACGTGCTTCAAGTCCGGCCTCTCCCATCTCCTCATTGGTTTTCAGGAGCCATCTCCACATTGGTTTTTAGGAGCATATACCCACGTGGGTGATTAACCTCTCTGCGCTACGGATCCCTTTAGCGGGATCATTTTCCTAAACAACCGCTGAATTGCAGGGCGCCAAATATCACTAGAAATATTTATAATCATACAATCACAAGTGAAATATACCAAAACACAGCTTAGCTTGTTGTAAATCCACCTATCGTGTCAGATTTTGAAAATATGCGTTTACAGCGAAAGCAATCCAAGCTTTTGTGAGTGTATCAATCAATGCTAGAACAGCTAGCCCCAAATTAGCATGGTCACGAAAGTCAGAAAAGCAATAAAATGAATCGCTTACCTTTGATAATCTTCGGATGTTTGCACTCACGAGACTCCCAGTTACACAATACATTTTATTTTTGTTCGATAAATATTACTTTTATAACAAAAAAACGCCATTTGGGTTGCACGTTATGTTCAGAAAACCACAGCTTCGTTCCGGTCCTGAAAGGAAGACGGAAATTTCCCAAACGTATCAGATTCAAAAATATTACTAAAAATATTTATAATCATGCAATCACAAGTGAAATATACCAAAACACAGCTTAGCTTGTTGTTAATCCACCTATCGTGTCAGATTTTGAAAATATATTTTACAGCGAAAGAAATCCAAGCTTTTGTGAGTGTAGCTTTCTATGCTATAACAGTTTAGCCTTATATTATCTTGGCTAGCATGGTCACGAAAGTAAGAAAAGCAATCAAATTAATCGCTTACCTTTGATAGTCTTCTGGTGGTTCCACTCACGAGACTCCCAGTTACACAACAAATGTTATTTTTGTTCGATAAATTTACTTTTATCACAAAACACCGCCATTTGGTTTGCGCAATGTTTTGCGGAAACAAAAGCCTTGTTCCGTTCGACAAATCCCCAAAAGTATCCGAAATGGTCGTAGAAACATTCCAAATGTTTTTTATAATCAAACCTCAGGTTGTCTTTAACAAACATAATCGATAATATTTCAACCGGAGCATAACCTATTCAATAAGAGAGAAAAAGAAAATGGAGAGCCCCTCTCTCGCGCACAGGAAATATTCGGAGGACACCTGACCTGTTTTGAAACATCTCGCTAATTTTTCAAAATAAAAGCCTGAAACTATCTCTAAAGCCTGGTCACAGCCCGAGGAAGCAATTGGAAAAAGAATCTGGTTGATACCCCTTTAAATGGAGGTTAGACAGGCCAGGAAACAACGTTTAAAAAAAATATATATATATATATCACTTCTGGGTTACTTTTTCTCACGATTTCGCTTGCTGAATAGATATTATTTTTCTCACAGACAACATTTTGACAGTTTTGGAAACTTTGGATTGTTTTCTATCCTAATCTGTAAATTATATGCATATTCTACGATCTGGGCCAGAGAAAATTTACGTTTACGTTGGGTACGTATTTTGAAGAATTTTTTTATTTCTGACCCCTAGCGCTAAGAATTGTCTCTATACGTTGTAATGGAAGAGCATGGGATCTCAAAAACAAAATTCTGGTTGGTTTTTCTTTGGATTTTCTCCTACCATATAGTCTCATGCATTATTTGAACATTTCTACAAACTTCAAAGTGTTTTCTATCCAATGCTACCAATTATATGCATATCCTGGCTTCTGGGCTTGAGTAACAGGCAGTTTACTTTGGGCACGTCAGTCAGACAGGAAGTAGAGAAAAATAGACCCTAGGCTGAAGAAGTTTTCAGCAAGCAGTATGTCAAGAAGCAGTGCGGCTTGGCAGGGTTATGTTTCGGAGGACGCATGGCTCTTGACCTTCGCCTCTTCCGAGTCCGTATCCAATTGGACATCACGAAATTGGGGAGAAAAATGAGTAAAAGTACAACAACAACAAAAATATTATAATAATGCCATGAATAGAGCTGACATGATTCCCTACTCTGTATGTATGTACAGCCTAGGACGATAGTCTGTTTTGTGAGGATCGCTATGGATTGGATAGGAGGGGATGAGTTGTGAGGGGAGGGAAGGAGAGAAGAGAAGAGGAGAAGAGATGAGAGAGGAACATGGTCAATGGGTGTGATGTGGGCGGATGAAAGGAAGGTTTTGTAACCTATTAGAAAGGTCATACAGAGAGTACTTTGCGTGCAAGTGTGTGTGTAGATGTGCCTCAGGGCATTTTCGTAAAAGTACTCTATAAGGAACCAGTTCTTGATTCAGATGTACTATTTTGAGGATGTGGGTGTTGTCATAAAGAAAGAGAGAGAGCCAGAACAAATCTGTGTGTGTGTGTGTGTGTGTGTGTGTGTGTGTGTGTGTGTGTGTGTGTGTGTGTGTGTGTGTGTGTGTGTGTGTGTGTGTGTGTGTGTGTGTGTGTGTGTGTGTGTGTGTGTGTGTGTGTGTGTGTGTGTGTGTGTGTGTGCGTACATGCGTGTAGCGCCATTCACTGTAGAAAAAAGGGATGCTAGTCTGTTTTTTTTATAGATCTGTAGTGTAGTGGTTTTTTTTTTTTTTTTTGCTTTGTGGCCATCCACAAAGCTCAGTGCCACACCATCCCATTTATCCCATCAGGTCAATCAATAGCCAATAGCAGATGGCTTTAATGGGTTGCCATTGTTTTCTCCTCTGTATTGTGGCCATTGCCTTGGTGCACACACATGCACACCATTATCAATAGGCCATCATCGTCACGATAGATACTTGGTTGGTTTCCCTAGTAGCCTGAGCCGTTATCCTCATCCATCAGTTTACAACAAGAACACTACCCCAGTCTTATCTATAACCCAGTCTCTGTATCTTATCTACAGCACACACACACTCTCTCTGTGTCACACACACACACATGCACGTACTTGCACGCACGCATACATGCTCGCACGCACACACACAGACAGACACACACACACACCACCAATTACGCACCGCTAATACACTCTGTATTGCGGTTCCCCCTTTGTTAGTCATGTATTGGTTCCCTCCAGCCACCCACAACACCAGCATCATACACTGAATCTCCTCCCTCCCGTACAGCCTTCTGCTTTATGACTAACTTCTCTTCCCATCCCGTTCATTATTAACCTGGTGAGAAGGCTCTGCTGGGAGGCAGGCGGTGGGAAGGAGATCAAGGGAGGAACATCATCAGGTGGGGACCAGAGTGAGAATAGCTACAGACAGCAAGTGTGTGTGTGACTGCTTCTGGTGAGGAACTGTTGTTGTTTTATGTCTCTTTTAACTAGTGTGCTCCCCTTAGTTTGTCTTGTCTTGTTACACACGGGTTTGGGATTTGTTGGTTTTTTGTTACGATTATTTAGAAGTGATGGGGCTCGCTGGTGACATCCAGAACAATGCAGAGGAAGATGCTAGTTGCATGTGTGTGTGTGTGTGAGAGAGAGAGAGAGAGAGATGTCTGAAGGTTTTCCTGTTGGTTGGTCGCCATGTGACAGTACAATATGATTACAGTGCGAAGCTAACAGACATAAATGATCAAATACCCAGGAAAAGCTCTTCTCGGAAAAAGAGAAACGTCTCCTAAAAAAATGACACAAGTGAGAGAAAGAGAAAGAAAAAAGGGGATATGGGACATAATGTGTCAGGTGAATCAGTGTAATATCCCAGCGTGCAAAATCGGTTGCAATTACATTTTTTATGATGTCATCTGTTGGATTGGATACTAGTTGTATATGGACGTTTTGTTAACATCCTTTTCTGGTTGTAATCTGGTTATCTGACCTGATAACAACCAAAATATAATGTATTTCACATGAGTTCTTGATCTCTTAATGAAACAGACGTCCTAAGCTGGTTGTTAGAGATACCTAATTGGCTGTTATATAAACAGCAAAAAAAGAAACGTCTCTTTTTCAGGACCCTGTCTTTCAAAGATAATTCGTAAAAATCCAAATAACTTCACAGATCTTCATTTTAAAGGGTTTAAACACTGTTTCCCATGCTTGTTCAATTAATCATAAACAATTAATGAACATGCACCTGTGGAACAGTCGTTAAGACACTAACAGCTTACAGGCGGTAGGCAATTAAGGTCACAGTTATGAACACTTAGGACACTAAAGAGGCCTTTCCACTGACTCTGAAAAACACTAAAAAAAGATGCCCAGGGTCCCTGCTCATCTGCGTGAACGTGCCTTAGGCATGCTGCAAGGAGGCATGAGGACTGCAGATGTGGCCAGGGCAATAAATAGCAATGTCCGTACTGTGAGACGCCTAAGACAGCGCTACAGGGAGACAGGACGGACAGCTGATCATCCTCTCAGTGGCAGACCACGTGTAACAACACCTGCACAGGATCGGTACATCCGAACATCACACCTGCGGGACAGGTACAGGATGGCAACAACAACTGCTCGAGTTACACCAGGAACGCACAATCCCTCCATCAGTGCTCAGACTGTCCGCAATAGGCTGAGAGAGGCTGGACTGAGGGCTTGTAGTCCTGTTGTAAGGCAGGTCCTCACCAGACATCACCGGCAACAACGTTGCCTATGGGCACAAACCCACCATCGCTGGACCAGACAGTACTGGCAAAAAGTGTTCTTCACTGACGAATCGCGGTTTTGTCTCACTAGGGGTGATGGTCGGATTCGCGTTTATCATCGAAGGAATGAGCATTACACTGAGGCCTGTAGTCTGGAGCGGGATCGATTTGGAGGTGGAGGGTCCGTCATGGTCTGGGGTGGTGTGTCACAGCATCATCGGACTGAGCTTGTTGTCATTACAGGCAATCTCAACGCTGTGCGTTACAGGGAAGACATCCTCCTCCCTCATGTGGTACCCTTCCTGCAGGCTCATCCTGACATGACCCTCCAGCATGACAATGCCACCAGCCATACTGCTCGTTCTGTGCATGATTTCCTGCAAGACAGGAATGTCAGTGTTCTGCCATGGCCAGCGAAGAGCCCGGATCTCAGTCCGATTGAGCACATCTGGGACCTGTTGGATCGGAGGGTGAGGGCTAGGGCCATTCCCCTCAGAAATGTCCTGGAACTTGCAGGTGCCTTGGTGGAAGAGGGGGGTAACATCTCACAGCAAGATCTGGCAAATCTGGTGCAGTCCATGAGGAGGAGTTGCACTGCAGTGCTTAATGCAGCTGGTGGCCACACCAGATACTGACTTTTGATTTTGATTTTGACCCCCCCTTTGTTTGAGTTTGAGTTTATTTTATTTTTACAGGGACAGTGCACATTAATCAACGTTTCAGTAAAAGTGCCGGTTTTAGCCAGCCGGCTAATTTTCAACCGCAGTCCCTGGGCAGGTTATTAAAAACAATTACAATATAGACAATCATTGAGCAGTGAGCACACGCAGAGCAACATAGGACAAGCAAGACATAGCATACAGACAGAGCAACATTGGACAAGCAAGACGTAGCATACAGACAGAGCAACATAGAACAAAAAGCAGCAAGACAAAATTTATAAAAGCAACAAAGTGTTTCCACACCTCACAAGCTACAGACAACAGACAACATGGAAAGCGGCAATACACAGCTAGGGATTATGTTCACAAATCTGATTGACCTTTAGCCATGTCTTCGTGCATTTTGTGAAAGTGTGATATGTGGTGCAGTGTGTCTGATGGCAGTGTATTCCAGACATGGGAAGCTCTCACAGAGAAAGCGGATTTACTAAAGGTGCTTTTCCTTAAGGGAACTATACAGTCACCTCTCATGGCAGACCTTGTGGATCTGCTGCCATATGTTTGGGTTTTCTGTTTAACAAAAATACTGAGTGGAGGGGGAGCCAGGCCATTTAGGATCTTGAATACAAGACATGCGTCAGTGTATTGCACAAGATTTTCCCAACTCAGGAGCTCATGCTTTCTGAGGATGTAACAGTGATGATGGCTATTGGGCTTCCTGTCAAGCACTTTGAGAGCCTGTTTGTAGACAGACTGAATAGGTGTTCAGTGACATATTATGCCATTTCTGTTAGTCACATGTCTGTGGAACTTGTTCAGTTTATGTTTCAGTTGTTGAATCTTGTTATGTTCATACAAATATAGTTTGCTGAAAATAAATGCAGTTGACAGTGAGAGGACGTTTCTTTTTTTGCGGAGTTTAGTTTATTTTCAACCGGAAAACCAGTTTACAACCAGAAAGTGTTGTCATACATTTTTCCAGCTGGAATGATTCTTACAGGGTGTTTCCAAACTGCCTTTTGAAGAAACACTTTGTGCTTATGTCAGTTGTGCCCTTTCTGAACCTTGTTGATGAGTAATGTTCTCATGGAGACAATGGCTCATTACGACTCTCCCCACTTTAGGATCTAAAGGAACAGGTCAGAGATGGAACCTAACATTTACCTTTAGAGAGAATGTTGTTTAGATGAGTTGGGAAGTTTATTGTTTGGAACGTCATCCCTGAGCTCGTCTTCCACACATGTCCTTCCAGCATGGGGGCATTTCTTAGACAGTGTCATACAGAGTGTTACGCGGAGTGGAACAGGGAAACCCAAGAGCAGACTCAGATGAGGAGACTGGGATGAAGTAACCAAGGTATTTATTGAAACACAGGGGGAAGATGGAGTGCAGGCCAGGGGAATCTCGGGCGGGTTGCAGGAAACCAGGTGCGGAGGCTGAGGTTGGAGCGAGAGGGGTTGGGACAGGGTAAGCAGGTCCGAAGGGGAATCCAAGGGAGCAGTGGAGTGGGGAATCCAGAGCAGAGTAGCAGGATGAGGAGAAGTGGGACTGGAGACAGGGACCAGAGTCAGAGCGGGCAGAACTGTAGCGGAAAACCGTGTCAGGCAAGGAAAACAGGCACAACAGGTTAACAGGATCTAAATAGTAACAAACGTCTAAAAACGTAGACTGACTGAGCAGCGATTACGATCTGGCAGTGTGGAAGTGGCAGGACTGAGTATTTGTAGAGGTCTTGATTATGGAACAGGTTGCAGCTGGTGGAGATCTGCTCTGACTCCAGCACACCTGTCTCCACCCACACGATCACACACACAGAGAGAGAGGGAGAGGGAGAGAGCACTGGGGGAGTGGCGGCAGGTCAAGGAGACACAGGATGAGCAGTAGAGGGTGTGGCAGGGGCAGATGTAACACAGAGACTGTTATGGAGTTATCTGTGTGATGAGGAGAGTGCTTTTAACTGGCTGAGGTATATGGACACCTGCTCGTCGAACATCTCATTCCAAAATCATGGGCATTAATATGGCGTTGGTCCCCCCTTTGCTGCTGTAACAGCCTCCACTCTTCTGGGAAGGCTTTAAACTAGATGTTGGAACATTGCTGCGGGGACTTGCTTCTATTCAGCCACAAGAGCATTAGTGATGTCGGGCACTGATGTTGGGCGATTAGGCCTTGCTCGGAGTCGGCGTTCCAATTCATCCCAAAGGTGTTCGCTGGGATTGAGGTCAGGGCTCTGTGCAGGCCAGTCAAGTTCTTCCGCACCAATCTCGACAAACCATTTCTGTATGGACGTCGCTTTGTGCATGGGGGCATTGTCATACTGAAACAGGAAAGGGCTTTCCCTAAACTGCTGTCACAATGTTGGAAGCACAGATTCATCTAGAATGTCCTTGTATGCTGTAGTACTAAGATTTCCGTTCACTAAGGGGCTAAGCACGAACCATGAAAAACAGCCCCAGACCAGTATTCCTCCTCCACTAAACTTTAAAGTTGGCACTATGCATTCGGGCAGGTAGTATTCGCCCGACAGACTGTCAGATGGGGCAGCGGGATTCATCACTCAAAAGAAGAACGCTCCAGAGTCCAATAATCTTTGTTATCTTCAACCTAGCCATGAATGAGGAAGTTATTTATATTTGCCTGTGTAAATCAATTGTTATCCATTGTTAAATAAACACTATGTGGGTGGGTGGGTGCGTCTGTCAGTGCTTGTGTATGTGGTATGTTATAACCTGAGAAGGTTAATTAAACACAGGGATTTGGATCTATCCCCGGGCGCTCCTGTATTTAGTCTGCTGCTCTGTTCTGAGTGGGAGTTGTCTGGCTCAGTTCACGGCTACTCATAAGATGCCCATGCTACAAAGAACAGAAATGACTATCATCGTTTCACCAAGCACATCAAGATCAGACCGTACACACACACATACGCCTGTGTTCTGTGCTCCATCACCAAACATACACACACCTTAGTGTGGGAAGAGAGGGTAATGCCGTGTGACGGGATGGCAGAGATGAGAAACCGCAGGGGGGTGTCTCTCCCTTTTCCTTTCTCCTCCCTTTCTCCCTCTCTCTCATGGGTGGCTTGGTGGTTTTCTCTAATACATTCCTTCCTTCCAGAGACGGTACGGATGTGAAGTCCTGTCACTTCTCTGCACTGCTTACTCTCTATTTCATCTGGTGAAAGCGCAACTTATTTTTTTTACTGGTGATAACTCTCCTTTCTTCCTTCCCCATGCAGATGTCCAGCTACAAGCGTGCAACATTTGAGGAGGAAGCGGCAGACAACCCAGCTGATGGGAGCATGTCTCCGGACAGTGTGGAGGTCAGTCTGACCTCAGTGGTTGATGTGAGGGGAGGGGGGCCAGAGGTCAATGGAAATGGAGGAGGCTCCACACAGTGTCAGTCTGTTATTAGGGTGAAGTTGACCTTGACGTGGATCCTGGGTCCATTTTCCCCACTAGTGGTTAAGGTACCTAGGGGGTACTTCACCCCAGAGCATTATTACACAGAATCGGGGTTTATTAAGCTGCCGTTAGCTTAGCCCAACGATCAGAAACAGAAAGTATGATGTTATTTTATTTAGCAGACAATGGATTTGTCATGCCTTTCTCTCGCGTTCTCTTGCATTTGGTCGAAGCATTGCAAAGTTATCTGAGGATAGGCTGTCTTTTAAATGTCATCATAAACTGTCAGAACTAAATGTAATCATATACACGCCCAGTGACACATAGATGTACAGTACGGATTTTAGAGAGAACACTATTCTATATGTCTGAAGACAAGTGTGTAGAAGGTTCAGCCGAATATCCCTGCTGATTAACAGTAGTAGTACATTACCTTTAGACATGTAATGTCTGCAGAGCCTGTGGAGCAGTGGTAACGCTCCTGGCTAGTCACAGGAATTGACATTAAGGGTTGCCCTATTGTCTGGAGCAATTGAACCGAGCAGTTGCGCAAGTTTTCTGCCCAAGGTTTTCACATTGGGCAGATAATAAAAAAAGTGAAAACCAAACAGCAAAGAATTCCAATAGCCTAAAACTATTCCTCCCCATTCTCGGAGCAGGCGCATCTTGCCCAACTGCCATAAATGCCATAAATTGTCTAATTTATGGCATTTATGGCAGTTGGGCAAGATGCGCCTGCTCCGAGAATTGTTTTACTGATAACAACCAAAATACAAATAATTCCAGAACTGTTCTGTCTAATTCCTATGTGTAGGGGAATACACTGAGTGTACAAAACATCAAGAACACCTGCTCTTTCCACGACATAGACTGACAAGGTGAATCAAATCAAATTGTATTTGTCACATGCGCCGAATACAACAGGTGTAGTAGACCTTACAGTGAAATGCTTCCTTACAAGCCCTTAACCAACAACGCAGTTTTAAGAAAAATAACTGTTAGGTAAAAAATTGATTAGTAAGACATAAAAATAACAAATAATTAAAGAGCAGCAGTAAAATAACTGTAGCGAGGCTATATACAGGGGGTACCGGTACAGAGTCAATGTGCGGGGGCACAGGTTAGTCGAGGTAATTGAGGTAATATGTACATGTAGGTAGAGTTAAAGTGACTATGCGTAGATAATAACCAGAGAGTAGCAGCAACGTAAAATAATAGTCTGGGTAGATATTTGATTAGCTGTTCAGGAGTCTTATGGCTTGGGGTAGAAGCTGTTAAGAAGCCTTTCCGGTACCGATTGCCGTGCGGTTGCAGAGAGAACAGTCTATGACTAGGGTGGCTGGAGTCTTTGACCATTTGTAGGGCCTGGCATAGAGGTCCTTGATGGCAGGAAGCTTGGCCCCAGTGATGTACTGGGCGGTATGCACTACCCTCTGTAGTGCCTTGCGGTCAGAGGCCAAGCAGTTGTGCCATACCAGGTGGTGATGCAACCAGTCAGGATGCTCTCGATGGGGCAGCTGTAGAACATTTTGAGGATCTGAGGACCCATGCCAAATCTTTTTAGTCTCCTGAGGGGAAATAGGCTTTTCCGTGCCCTCTTCACGACTGTCTTGGTGTGTTTGGACCATGATAGTTTGTTGGTGATGTGGACACCAATTACTTGAAGGTCTCAACCTGCTCCACTACAGCCCCGTCGATGAGAATGGGGGCGTGCTTGGTCTTCCTTTTCCTGTAGTCCACAATCATCTCCTTTGTCTTGATCAAGTTGAGGGAGAGGTTGTTATCAAATCAAATGTATTTATATAGCCCTTCTTACATCAGCTGATATCTCAAAGTGCTGTACAGAAACCCAGCTTAAAACCCCAAACAGCAAGCAATGCAGGTGTAGAAGCACGGTGGCTAGGAAAAACTCCCTAGAAAGGCCAAAACCTAGGAAGAAACCTAGAGAGGAACCAGGCTATGAGGGGTGGCCAGTCCTCTTCTGGCTGTGCCGGGTGGAGATTATAACAGAACATGGACAAGATGTTCAAATGTTCATAAATGACCAGCATGGTCAAATAATAATAATCACAGTAGTTGTCGAGGGTACAGCAAGTCAGCACCTCAGAAGTAAATGTCAGTTGGCTTTTCATAGCCGATCATTAAGAGTATCTCTACCGCTCCTGCGGTCTCTAGAGAGTTGAAAACAGCAGGTCTGGGACAGGTAGCACGTCCGGTGAACAGGTCCGGGTTCCATAGCCGCATGCAGAACAGTTGAAACTGGAGCAGCAGCACGGCAGGGTGGACTGGGGACAGCAAGGAGTCATCATGCCAGGTAGTCCTGAGGCATGGTCCTCCGAGAGAGAGAAAGAAAGAGAGAAAGAGAGAATAAGACAGGAGAAGTACTCCAGATATAACAAACTGACCCTAGCCCCCCGACACATAAACTACTGCAGCATAAATACTGGAGGCTGAGACAGGAAGGGTCAGGAGACACTGTGGCCCCATCCGATGATACCCCCGGACAGGGCCAAACAGGAAGGATATAACCCCACCCACTTTGCCAAAGCACAGCCCCCACACCACTAGAGGGATATCTTCAACCACCAACTTACCATCCTGAGACAAGGCCGAGTATAGCCCACAAAGATCTCCGCCACGGCACAACCCAAGGGGCAGAGAATCCCAGTGGAGAGAGGGGAACCGGCCAGGCAGAGACAGCAAGGGCGGTTCGTTGCTCCAGAGCCTTTCCGTTCACCTTCACACTCCTGGGCCAGACTACACTCAATCATATGACCCACTGAAGAGATGAGTCTTCAGTAAAGACTTAAAAGTTGAGACCGAGTCTGCGTCTCTCACATGGGTAGGCAGACCATTCCATAAAAGTTGAGCTCTATAGGAGAAAGCCCTGCCTCCAGCTGTTTGCCTAGAAATTCTAGGGACAATTAGGTGGCCTGCGTCTTGTGACCGTGGCGTACGTGTAGGTACAGTGTGGCAAAAAAGTGTTTAGTCAGCCACTAATTGTGCAAGTTCTCCCACTTAAAAAGATGAGAGAGGCCTGTAATTTTCATCATAGGTACACTTCAACTATGACAGACAAAATGAGAGAAAAAAATCCAGAAAATCACATTGTAGGATTTTTTATGAATTTATTTGCAAATTATGGTGGAAAATAAGTATTTGGTCAATAACAAAAGTTTATCTCAATACTTTGTTATATACCTTTTGTTGGCAATGACAGAGGTCAAACGTTTTCTGTAAGTATTCACAAGGTTTTCATACACTGTTGCTGGTATTTTGGCCCATTCCTCCATGAAGATCTCCTCTAGAGCAGTGATGTTTTGGGGCTGTTGCTGGGCAACACAGACTTTCAACTCCCTCCAAAGATTTTCTATGGGGTTGAGATCTGGAGACTGGCTAAAGCCACTCCAGGACCTTGAAATGCTTCTTACGAAGCCACTCCTTCGTTGCCCGGGCGGTGTGTTTGGGATCATTGTCATGCTGAAAGACCCAGCCACGTTTCATCTTCAATGCCCTTGCTGATGGAAGGAGGTTTTCACTCAAAATCTCACGATACATGGCCCCATTCATTCTGTCCTTTACACGGATCAGTCGTCCTGGTCCCTTTGCAGAAAAACAGCCCCAAAGCATGATGTTTCCACCCCCATGCTTCACAGTAGTTATGGTTTTCTTTGGATGCAACTCAGCATTCTTTGTCCTCCAAACACGACGAGTTTAGTTTTTACCAAAAAGTTCTATTTTGGTTTCATCTGACCATATGACATTCTACCAATCTTCTTCTGGATCATCCAAATGCTCTCTAGCAAACTTCAGACGGGCCTGGACATGTACTGGCTTAAGCAGGGGGACACGTCTGGCACTGCAGGATTTGAGTCCCTGGCGGCGTAGTGTGTTACTGATGGTAGGCTTTGTTACTTTGGTCGCAGCTCTCTGCAGGTCATTCACTAGGTCATTCACACGGGGGGTGTGGTTCTGGGATTTTTGCTCACCGTTCTTGTGATCATTTTGACCCCACGGGGTGAGATCTTGCGTGGAGCCCCAGATCGAGGGAGATTATCAGTGGTCTTGTATGTCTTCCATTTCCTAATAATTGCTCCCACAGTTGATTTCTTCAAACCAAGCTGCTTACCTATTGCAGATTCAGTCTTCCCAGCCTGGTGCAGGTCTACAATTTTGTTTCTGGTGTCCTTTGACAGCTCTTTGGTCTTGGCCATAGTGGAGTTTGGAGTGTGACTGTTTGAGGTTGTGGACAGGTGTCTTTTATACTGATAACAAGTTCAAACAGGTGCCATTAATACAGGTAACGAGGGGAGGACAGAGGAGCCTCTTAAAGAAGAAGTTACAGGTCTGTGAGAGCCAGAAATCTTGCTTGTTTGTAGGTGACCAAATACTTATTTTCCACCATAATTTGCAAATAAATTCATAAAACATCCTACAATGTGATTTTCTGGATTTTTTTTCTCATTTTGTCTGTCATAGTTGAAGTGTACCTATGATGAAAATTACAGGCCTCTCTCATCTTTTTAAGTGGGAGAACTTGCACAATTGGTGGCTGACTAAATACTTTTTTGCCCCACTGTATGTACGGCAGGACCAAATCGGAAAGATAGGTAGGAGCAAGCCCATGTAATGCTTTGTAGGTTAGCAGTAAAACCTTGAAATCAGCCATTGCCTTAACAGGAAGCCAGTGTAGGGAGGCTAGCACTGGAGTAATATGATCAAATTTTTTGGTTCTAGTCAGGATTCTAGCAGCCGTATTTAGCCCTAACTGAAGTTTATTTAGTGCTTTATCCGGGTAGCCGGAAAGTAGAGCATTGCAGTAGTCTAACCTAGAAGTAACAAAAGCATGGATTAATTTTTCTGCATCATTTTTGGACAGAAAGTTTCTGATTTTTGCAATGTTACATAGATGGAAAAAAGCTGTCCTTGAAACAGTCTTGATATGTTCGTCAAAAGAGAGATCAGGGTCCAGAGTAACGCTGAGGTCCTTCACAGTTTTATTTGAGACGACTTTACAACCATCAAGATTAATTGTCAGATTCAACAGAAGATCTCTTTGTTTCTTGGGACCTAGAACAAGCATCTCTGTTTTGTCCGAGTTTAAAAATAGAACGTTTGCAGCTATCCACTTCCTTATGTCTGAAACACAGGCTTCTAGCGAGGGAAATGTTGGGGCTTCACCAAGTTTCATTGAAATATACAGCTGTGTATCATCCGCATAGCAGTGAAAGTTAACATAATGTTTTCGAATGACATCCCCAAAGGTAAAATATATAGTGAAAACAATAGTGGTCCTAAAACGGAACCTTGAGGAACACCGAAATGTACAGTTGATTTGTCAGAGAACAAACCATTCACAGAGACAAACTGATATCTTTCTGACAGATAAGATCTAAACCAGGCCAGAACTTGTCCGTGTAGACCAATTTGGGTTTCCAATCTCTCCAAAAGAATGTGGTGATCGATGGAATCAAAAGCAGCACAAAGGTCTAGGAGCACGAGGACAGATGCAGAGCATCGGTCTGACGCCATTAAAAGGTAATTTACCACCTTCACAAGTGCAGTCTCAGTGCTATGATGGGGTCTAAAACCAGACTGAAGCATTTCGTATACATTGTTTGTCTTCAGGAAGGCAGTGAGTTGCTGCGCAACAGCTTTTTTTTTTTTTTTGGAGAGGAATGGAAGATTCGATATAGGCCAATAGTTTTTTTTATATTTTCTGGGTCAAGGTTTGGCTTTTTCAAGAGAGGCTTTATTACTGCCACTTTTAGTGAGTTTGGTACACATCCGGTGGATAGAGAGCCGTTTATTATGTTCAACATAGTAGGGCCAAGCAGAGGAAGCAGCTCTTTCAGTAGTTTAGTTGGAATAGGGTCCAGTATGCAGCTTGAAGGTTTAGAGGCCATGATTATTTTCAGCTTTGTGTCAAGAGATATAGTACTAAGACACTTGAGTGTCTCTCTTGATCCTAGGTCCTGGCAGAGTTGTGCAGACTCAGGACAGCTGAGCTTTGGATGAATACGCAGATTTAAAGAGGAGTCCGTAATTTGCTTTCTAATGATCATGATCTTTTCCTCAAAGAAGTTCATGAATTTATTACTGCTGAAGAGAAAGCCATCCTCTCTTGGGGAATGCTGCATTTTACTTAGCTTTGCGACAGTATCAAAAAGAAATTTTGGATTGTTCTTATTTTCCTCAATTAAGTTGGAAAAATAGGATGATCGAGCAGCAGTGAGGGCTCTTCGATACTGCACGGTACTATCTTTCAAAGCTAGTCGGAAGACTTCCAGTTTGGTGTGGCGCCATTTCCGTTCCAATTTTCTGGAAGCTTGCTTCAGAGCTCGGGTATTTTCTGTATACCAGGGAGCTAGTTTCTTATGACAAATGTTTTTAGGGGTGCAACTGCATCTAGGGTATTGCTTAAGGTTAAATTGAGTTCCTCAGTTAGGTGGTTAACTTATTTTTGTCCTCTGACGTCCTTGGGTAGGCAGAGGGAGTCTGGAAGGGCATCAAGGAATTTTTGTGTTGTCTGATAATTTATAGCACGACTTTTGATGCTCCTTGGTTGGGGTCTGAGCAGATTATTGGTTGCGATTGCAAACGTAATAAAATGGTAGTCCGATAGTCCAGGATTATGAGGAAAAACATTATGATCTACAACATTTATTCCATGGGACAAAACTAGGTCCAGAGTATGACTGTGACAGTGAGTAGGTCCAGAGACATGTTGGACAAAACCCACTGAGTTGATGATGGCTCCGAAAGCCTTTTGGAGTGGGTCTGTGGACTTCTCCATGTGAATATTAAAATCACCAAAAATTTGAATATTATCTGCTATGACTACAAGGTCCGATAGGAATTCAGGGAACTCAGTGAGGAATGCTGTATATGGCCCAGGAGGCCTGTAAACAGTAGCTATAAAAAGTGATTGAGTAGGCTGCATAGATTTCATGACTAGAAGCTCAAAAGACCAAAAACATATTTATTTTTTTGTAAATTGAAATTTGCTATCGTAAATAGGAGGAGGTGAGGCCTCAGTTAACAGTAAATTCATCAGGCTTAAGCCATGTTTCAGTCAGGCCAATCACATCAAGATTATGATCAGTGATTAGTTCATTGACTATAACTGCCTTTGAAGTGAGGGATCTAACATTACGTAGCCCTATTTTGAGATGTGAGGTATCACGATCTCTTTCAATAATGGCAGGAATGGAGGAGGTCTTTATCCTAGTGAGATTGCTAAGGCGAACACCGCCATGTTTAGTTTTGCCCAACCTAGGTCGAGGCACAGACACGGTCTCATTGGGGATAGCTGAGCTGACTACACTGACTGTGCTAGTGGCAGACTCCACTAAGCTGGCAGGCTGGCTAACAGCCTGCTGCCTGGCCTGCACCCTATTTCATTGTGGAGCTAGAGGAGTTAGAGCCCTGTCTATGTTGGTAGATAAGAAGAGAGCACCCCTCCAGCTAGGATGGAGTCCGTCACTCCTCAGCAGGCCAGGTTTGGTCCTGTTTGTGGGTGAGTCCCAGAAAGAGGGCCAATCTACAAATTCTATCTTTTGGGAGGGGCAGAAAACAGTTTTCAACCAGCGATTGTGTTGTGAGACTCATCACTCCCCCTAACTGGGAGGGGGCCAGAGACAATTACTCGATGCCGACACATCTTTCTAGCTCATTTACACACTGAAGCTATGTTGGTGACCTCTGACTGTTTCATCCTAACATTGTTGGTGCCGACGTGGATAACAATATCTCTATACACTCGCCAGTTTTAGCTTTAGCCAGCACCATCTTCAGATTGGCCTTAACGTCGGTAGCCCTGCCCCCTGGTAAACAGTGTATGATCGCTGGATGATTCGTTTTAAGTCTAATACTGTGGGTAATGGAGTCGCCAATGACTAGGGTTTTCAATTTGTCAGAGCTAATGGTGGGAAGCTTCGGCGTCTCAGACCCCGTAACGGGAGGAGTAGAGACAAGAGAAGGCTCAGCCTCAGACTCCGACTCGCTGCTTAATGGGGAAAACCGGTTGAAAGTTATCCTGGCACCACATGGCCAGGTCTCTGACCTCCTCCCTATAGGCTGTCTCATCGTTGTCGATGATCAGGCCTACCACTGTTGTGTCGTCAGCAAACTTAATGATGGTGTTGGAGTCGTGTTTGGCCACGCAGTCATGGGTGAACAGGGAATACAGGAGGGGACTAAGTACACACTCCTGAGGGGCCCCTGTGTTAATTAAGGATCATTGTGGCGGATGTGTTGTTGCCTACTCTTACTACCTGGGGGTGGCCCGTCAGGAAGTCCAGGATCCAGATGCAGAGGGAGGTGTTTAGTCCTTGACAGTTGGTCCGCGCATGCTTTGAGTACACGTCCTGGTAATCCGTCTGGCCCAGCTGCTTTGTGAATGTTATCTGTTTAAAGGTTTTGTTAATATCGGCTACCGAGAGCATTATCACACAATCATCCAGAACAGCTGGTGCTCTTATGCATGCTTCAGTGTTGCTTGCCTCAAAGCGAGCATAAAATACATTTAGCTCGTCTGGTAGGATTGCGTCACTGGGCAGCTCGCATCTGGGTTTCCCTTTGTAGTCCGTAATAGTTTTCAAGTCCTGGCACATCCGGCGAGCGTCAGAGCCGGTGTTACGGATACAGGTATTCTGTGTGTATCCTGTGTGTATTTCTTTTCTCTCCTTCTCCCCTACTCACAGGTGACAATCATCATTCCCCAATCAGTCATCAATCAGTCGCTAATCGGAAGACACCTGCTCCTTTTCCCTTACCCAATCACAGTCCCTTTCCCTTGGTTTAAAAACCCTGTCAGTTGTGTTCTCTAGAGCTCAATCTCTCTGTAAATGCCATATGTTGTAGATCTCTTGTGTGGTTTAGGATACATGTCATTTTGTCCCCACCTGTGGTGGGAAAAGGGGGTAACCAGACAGGTCGCCCATGGGCATACACTACCCGTAGGTAAACTCTGTTAAATACACTAGTTAGACCTGGGCGGACCACCCACTGTATTTTTGGTTAGTTAGTTAGCTGTTGGTGAAGTAGGCTAGTCTAACTTAGGGGTATTTTTGGATACTTATTATTTCTTTCCTTGGGTCCAGCTCAGCCCATTTTCCTGCCCCCCTTTACCGTGTGTTTAGAAATAAACCCTGAGTGTTTGACGGTAATTAAGTTGTCTGTGTCATTTCGTTCTCACCGTTACTTTGTCACTGTTACACTTTGCGTGAGTTATGTTACGGGTCTCGTTACCATCCCCCCTAGACTGTCGGGCCAAAGGGATTCGTAACAGCCGGTGTAGTAGGATTCAATCTTAATCCTGTTTTGACGCTTTGCTTGTTTGATGGTTCGTCTGAGGACATAGCGGGATTTCTTATAAGCGTCCGGATTAGTCTCCCGCTCCTTGAAAGCGGCAGCTCTACCCTTTACCTCAGTGCGGATGTTGCCTGTAATCCATGGTTTCTGGTTGGGGTATGTACGAACGTTCACTGGGGGACGATGTCATCGATGCACTTATTGATGAAGCCATTGACTGATGTGGTGTACTCCTCAATGCCATCAGAAGAATCCCGGAACATATTCCAGTCTGTGCTAGCAAAACAGTCCTGTAGCTTAGCATCTGCTTCATCTGACCACTTCTTTATTGACGAGTCACTGGTGCTTCCCGCTTTAGTTTTTGCTTGTAAGCAGGAATCAGGAGGATAGAATTATGGTCAGATTTGCCAAATGGAGGGCGAGGGCGAGCTTTGTACACGTCTCTGTGTTTGGAGTAAAGATGGTCTAGAGTTTTTTCCCCTCTGGTTGCACATTTAACATGCTGGTAGAAATTAGGTAAAAAGGATTCCCATTTTAAGTTTCCCAGCATTAAAGTCCCCGGCCACTAGGAGCACAGGCCTCTGGATGAGCGTTTTCCTGTTTTCTTATGGCCTTATACAGCTCATTTGTAACGTCCTGACCAGAGTTCTTATGTGTTGTGCTTGTTTTAGTGTTGGTCAGGACGTGAGCTGGGTGGGCATTCTATGTTGTGTGTCTAGTTTGTCTGTTTCTGTGTTCAGCCTAATATGGTTCTCAATCAGAGGCAGCTGTCAATCGTTGTCCCTGATTGAGAATCATATATAGGTGATTTGTTTTGTGTTGGGATTTTGTGGGTGGTTGTTTCCTGTGTCAGTGTTTGTGCCACACGGGACTGTGACGGTTAGTACGTTTGTTGTTTTGTATTTTGTCTAGTTTTCTTGTCATTAAATCATGGAAACTTACCACGCTGTACATTGGTCCTCTGATCCTTCTCGCCTCTCCTCGTCTGAGGAGGAGGAAGAGCTAGACTGCCGTTACATCATTGAGTGTGGACTTAGTGCCAGCATCAGTTTGTGGTGGTAAATAGACAGCTACGGAAAATATAGATGAAATCTCTCTTGGTAAATAGTGTGGTCTACTGCTTATCATGAGATACTCTAACTCAGGCGAGCAAAACCTCGAGACTTCCTTAATATTAGATTTTTTGCACCAGTAGTTGTTTACAAATATACACCGACCGCCACCCCTTGTCTTACCGGAGGCAGCTGTTCTATCTTGCCGTTGCAGCGTAAACCCCATAAGCTGTATTTTATCTGTGCCATTGTTCAGCCACAACTCTGTGAAATATAAGATGTTACAGTTTTTAATATCCCGTTGGTAGGATATTCGTGATCGTAGCTTGTTTATTTTGTTATCCAATGATTGTACGTTAAATTGCTAATTTACATTTTCAAGCA
The DNA here is from genome assembly GCF_045679555.1 of Salvelinus alpinus. Lineage (NCBI taxonomy): Eukaryota > Metazoa > Chordata > Actinopteri > Salmoniformes > Salmonidae > Salvelinus > Salvelinus alpinus. The sequence continues at coordinate 2,568,086 of NC_092106.1, read as the reverse complement.
AGTTATCATAATCTTCGGGCAACCAAAAAATATTCCTGGTTTGCCCTGTTGGGAATTGCCTTTCAGACTTAAATGTCAATCTCTGAGTCACATATAATACCCCCATTTAAGCGACTTACATTTAGTGCATTCGTCTTAAGACGGTTAGGTGGGATAACTACATATCTCTGTCATAGCTTTTTTTTTTTAATAATGTAATTACTATCTGCAAATCCAGTTCTAGTAATTTTATTTATATTTTTAACTCCCCAGCTGAGACCGGGGTTCAATCCCCACATCCACCCTTCCTAAGTGCAAACAATGTCCTTTTTTAAACTTTTGACATTTTCTTAAACTACACTAAACTACACTATACTTCATAGTAGTCCCTCATGAAAGACTGACTGCCAAATCGAGAGCTGGCCTGTGCTCTTGCAAAATTGTATTCTCTGTGAACTTTCTCAATTGTATTCGAGATGAACTTTATAGTGATATTTCATTCATTAGAAAGTCGCTCGGAAAGAGGTATGGAGGGTTAAAAATATATATACAGTGCATTCGGAAAGTATTCAGACCTATTCACTTTTTCCACATTTTGTTACGTTACAGTCATATTCTGAAATTGATTTTTTTTAAATCCCTATTTTTTTTTAGGTTCAAGTGCATTCTGTTTCCATTGATCATCCTTGAGATGTTTCTGCAACTTGATTGGAGTCCACCTGTGGTAAATTCAATTGATTGGACATGATTTGGAAAGGCACACACCTGTCTATATAAGCAGTGCTGTAAAGTATGTTGTAAATGACTATTGTAGCTGGAAACGGCTGATTTGTTATGGAATATCTACAGTTGAAGTCGGAAGTTTACATTCACCTTAGCCAAATACATGTAAACTCAGTTTTTCCACAATTCCTGACATTTAATCCTTGTAAGAATTCCCTGTCTTAGGTCAGTTAGGATCACCACTTTGTTTTAAGAATGTGAAATGTCAGAATAATAGTAGAGAGAATTATTTATTTCAGCTTTTATTTATTTCATCACATTCCCAGTGGGTCAGAAGTTTACATACTCAATTAGTATTTGGTAGCATTGCCTTTTAAATTGTTTTACTTGTGTCAAAGATTTCGGGTAGCCTTCCACAAGCTTCCCACAATAAGTTGGGTGAATTTTGGTCCATTTCTCCTGACAGAGCTGGTGTAACTGAGTCAGGTTTGTAGGCCTCCTTGCTCGCAAACGTTTTTTCAGGTCTGCCGACAAAATGTCTATAGGTTTGAGGTCAGGGCTTTGTGATGGCCACTCGAATACCTTGACTTTGTTGTCCTTAAGCCATTTTGCCACAACTTTGGAAGTATGCTTTGGGGTCATTGTCCATTTGGAAGACCCATTTGCGTCCAAGCTTTAACTTCCTGACTGATGTCTTGAGATGTTGCTTCAATATATCCACATCATTTTCCTCCCTCATGAAGCCATCTATTTTGTGAAGTTCACCAGTCCCTCCTGCAGCAAAGCACCCCCACAACATGATGCTGTCACCCCCATGCTTCATGGTTGGGATGGTGTTCTTCAGCTTGCAATCCTCCCCCTTTTTCCTCCAAACATAACAAAGGTCATTATGGCCAAACAGTTCTAATTTTGTTTAATCAAACCAGAGGACATTTATCCAAAAAGTACGATCTTTGTCCCCATTTGCAGTTGCAAACCGTTGTCTGGTTTTTTTATGGTGGATTTTGAGCAGTGGCTTCTTCCTTGCAGAGCAGCATTTCAGGTTATGTCGATACAGAACTCGTTTTACTGTGGATATAGATACGTTTGTACCTGTTTCCTCCAGCATCTTCACAAGGTCCTTTGCTGTTCTGGGATTGATTTGCACTTTTCAAACCAAAGTACGTTCATCTCTAGGAGACAGAACACGTCTCCTTTCTGAGCGTGGTTGCGTGGTCCCATGGTGTTTATACTTGTGTACTATTGTTTGTACAGATGAACGTGGTACCTTCAGGCGTTTGGAAATTGTTCCCAAAGATGAACCAGACCTTTTTTTCTAAGGTCTTGGCTGATTTCTTTTGATTTTCCCATGATGTCAAGCAAAGAGGCACTGAGTTTGAAGGTAGGCCTTGAAATACATCCACATGTACAATTTTCCAAGCTGTTTAAAAGAACAGTCAACTCAGTGTATGTAAACTTCTGACCCACTGGAATTGTGGTACAGTGAATTATAAGTGAAATAATCTGTCTGTAAACAATGGTTGGGAAAATGACTTGTGTCATGCACAAAGTAGATGTCCTAACCGACCTGCCAAGACTATAGTTTGTTAACAAGAAATGTGTGGAGTGGTTGAAAAATGAGTTTTAATGACTCCAACCTAAGTGTATTAAATTCCGACTTCAACTGTACATTGGCGTACAGAGGCCCATTATCAGCAACCATCACTCCTGTGTTCCAATAGCATTTTGTGTTAGCTAATCCAAGTTTATAATTTTAAAAGGCTAATTGATCATTAGAAAACCCTTTTGCAATTGTGTTAGCACATCTGAAAACTGTGGTGCTGACTAAAGAAGCAATAAATAGACTAGTTGAGTATCTGGAGCATCAGCATTTGTGGGTTCGATTACAGGCTCAAAATGGCCAGAAACAAATAACTTTTTTCTGAAACTCGTCAGTCTATTCTTGTTCTGAGAAATGAAGGCTATTCCATGTGAGAAATTGCCAAGAAACTGATGATCTCGTACAATGCTGTGTACTACTCCCTTCACAGAACAGCGCAAACTTTCTCTAACCAGAATATGAAGAGGAGTGGGAGGCCTCGTAGCACAACCGAGTAAGAGGACAAGTACATTAGAGTGTCTAGTTTGAGAAACAGACACCCCACAAGTCCTCAACTGGCAGCTTCATTAAATAGTACCCGCAAAACACCAGTCTCAACGTCAACAGTGAAGAGGCGACTCCGGGATGCTGGCCTTCTAGGCAGAGTTGCAAAGAAAAAGCCATATCTCAGACTGCCCAATAAGAAGAAAAGATTAAGATGGGCAAAAGAACACAGACACTGGACAGAGGAACTCTGCCTAGAAGGCCAGCATCCCGGAGTCGCCTCTTTTTAATTAAAATGTAACCTTTATTTAACTAGGCAAGTCAGTTAAGAACAAATTCTTATTTACAATGACGGCCTACCGGGGAACAGTGGGTTAACTGCCTTGTTCAGTGGCAGAACAACAGATTTTTACCTTGTCAGCTCGGGGATTCGAGCACTAGGCTACATGCCGCCCAATTATGGGGTATTGTGTGTGGATTGATGAGGGTGAAAAACTATTTTATCCATTTTAGAATATGACTTGAACGTAACAAAATGTGGAAGAAGTCAAGGGGCCTGAATACTTTCCGAATGCACTAGATATATTTATTTAGACAGTATGCAAATCAGAAGGGGATACAGGCAGGTGGGGAAAAAACGGTGGGAAGGGATTGAACCCCGGTCTCCGATGGGGAGATTTGGATATGTGACATGTGCCGGGAGTGTTAGAACTTCACCACAGCTCTGCACGAATGGACTTGACTATGTCTGTGATACATGTGATGTCATCCCATCCTCTCTTCTGTCTCTGGCTCATGTGTTTCCACAGGTTGGCTTTCGGAAGGGCGGCATCCAGCTCCTCGGTCCCCTGGGCAGGAGGACGCAAATGGAGGTAGTGCTGGCTGGTGTGCTGCTCTGCTCTCTCCTCGCCCTGTTCGGATGTGCTGTCACGCTGGGCATGCGCTACAACACAGGCGAGGCCTTTGGTTACACGCACGGACACAAGCGCACAAGCACACAAGTGTTATGTCTTATAATAAGGCTTATAATATGTTATGTCTCTCTGTGTATCAACATTTCAGCTGGCTGGTGTTTAGCATTATCGTTATGAGTGATTATTAAGACATTATGGAGTCATACATGCTTGTGAAAAAAAGTCTTGTTAACTTCCATTATAACCACATCATAAAGCATTATACTGTACCAGCAGGCTTTTTAAAGCATCATAGAATTCTGTTTTTCTACCTTGTAACCAGACCCAGCGCGGAGCCTGTGTCTGACTGAGGCCTGTATTACGGTGGCCAGTAAGATCGTAGAGGCCCTGGACCGCAGCGCTGACCCCTGCCATGACTTCTACCAGTACGCCTGCGGGGGCTGGGTACGCAAGAACCCTCTCCCTGACGGACGCTCTCGTTGGAGCACCTTCAACAGCATCTGGGACCAGAACCAGGCTCTCCTCAAACACCTGCTGGGTGAGTTGTTTGTACACAATACACAGACACAGTGCATACTGTAAACATACCACACTATTTCATGACAATGTTGAGAGAGTGTTGGCAATTTTTTTTTTTTTATAATTTTTTTATTTAACTAGGCAAGTCAGTTAAAACCAATTCTTATTTACAATGACGGACTACACCGGCCAAACCCGGATGACGCTGGGCCAATCGTACGCCACCCATCACGGCCGGTTGTGATAAAGCCTGGAATCGAACCAGGGTGTCTGTAGTGACACCTCAAGCACTGAGATGCAGTGCCTTAGACCACTGCGCCACTCAGGAGCCCAAATGTGTTAACAGTGTTGTCGGGGACAGGCGAGAGTTCATAAACCGGGTCCAAAACAGTACCAGATGAAGGGCAGTCTCAAGGGCAGGCCAGGCAGGGGTTCAGTAACCAGATCAGAGTCCAAACAGTACAAGGGGATAGGCAGGCTTGAAGACAGAACAGGCAGAGTGGTCAAGCAGGCGGGTACGGAGTCAGGACAGGCAAGGGTCGAAACCAGGAGGACTAGAACCAAAAGAGACTGGGGAAAAATAGGAGCAAGGAAAACTGTTGGTTGACTTGGCAAACAAGACGAACTGGCACAGAGAGACAGGAAACACAGGGATATATACACCAGGGATAATAAGTGACACCTCGAGGGGGTGGAGACAATCATAAGGACAGGTGAAACAGATCAGGGTGTGACAGAATGCACATACTGTCTTTATCATTGAATGAGTCAGTCACTGGAACGTTTAGAACACTAATTTCCTCATATTGTATAATATGTGTCTCCCTTTTTTGTAGGCCTAGATTAGATGGTTGCATTCAAGACAAGGTCGTTTTTCTTGATCTCAGTTTGTCAGTATCAGCAGAGTAGGACTACGCTGTTATTTTTGTAGAATGCCTATTATTAAAGATTCGGATAGTGTCTCCAGACATGTAAAGTGTCGTAGAATTGCACAAAATGTGTTTATAAAAGCCACATTTTTTTCCCGAATCCTCCTAAAACTGTTTTCCTCTAGCTGGTGTTAAGCTGCTTCCCCGAACATGGAACTCACGTTGTGAGACGTTGTGTAGCCTATTTCATTATGTTTGTTTACTGTCGGACTCGGACAGTCAGCCTGTTTCTTTCAGTGGTGTTGACAGTAATTATAACTTGTGTAGTTGCGCTGCCTACTTGGCAATAGGCCTAATAACGGGCTTGTTTCCCAAGGGAACTTTGTGGTCACATTTATCCTGTGTTATGTGTTAAATTATGCAATGTGATTGCACAAATTTTCACTTAAATATGTCAGGGTATTTTTGCTGGAAAATGTTGTCCCAGTCACTTTTACTCATGCACAGCCACACAGCAATTTCTACCTACACCACTGGACCAGGCTAGTCAGCATCTATAGTGCTGTGTGGTTTTTGAGGCCAGCTGAATCAGCTTGTCTTGCTAAGTGGGCAGACCAGGGATGTGTTCCAAATGGCACCCTATTCCCTTTATAGTGCACTACTTTTTACCAGGGCCCTTGTGCACTATGAAGGGAATGGACATAACCTAGACCTGGGGCTGAGGGCCACGCACAGTGCAGTTCTGGTAAATACCTTGCTGCTTCCGGTGCATGCAGAACTTTATGCTCCATCGAATGTTGAACTAAAACTATTCAGTACTGGGATGCCAGTCTCACTCCACTATACCAGGGGTTACTGTGACCCTGTTTGTTCCCCTTCAGCCCTACTAACGGGAGAGCCACTAAAGCTTAACGAGCAAGTGTTTAAGTGTGTGTGTGTGTGTATGTTTGTATGTGCATGCGTGCATGTGTGTATGCTTGTGTGTATACTTGTGTGTGTGTACCAGAGGTTACTGTGACCCTGTTTGTTCCCCTTTAGCTGCCCTACTAGCAGGAAAGCCACTGAAGCTTAATGAGGGAGTGTGTATGTGTGTGTATGTGTGTGTGTGTGTGTGTATGCTTGTGTGTGCGTGCATGTGTGTATACTTGTTTGTGCTTGTGTGTATATCCGTACAGTTAACAATATTATGCTTGTCCGAATGTGATTGTGTTAGCGATTCAGAAGAGAGATATGGCTTTCTCCCAGTAGTCTGTTTTGATGCAGCTTGTCAACGGTGTCTTTTTGTTCGACCACACAGAGAAAAAACAAACAGGACTAAATTAACTGTGCGCTGGTGTAGAATTACCCCTCATCAACAACAGTCAGGAAGCAGTGCCAGTCTAATGCCGTGTCCCAAATTGCTCCCTATTTAGTGCACTACTTTTGAATAGGGTGCCATTTGGGACGTAACCTGAGTTGTCTTCTCAGCAAAGTGTGTGTTGTCCTCTCAGTGAAGTGCGTGTGCGTGCTTGCGCGTATGTGCATGCGTGCGTACGTGCTTGGGTACGTGCCTGTGTGTATGTTCTGCTGCTAACTTACTGGCGGAATATTCCAGCTCTGAGTCATTTAATTTAATCATGTCTGCAACCATCTGTGAGATGGACCAGAGCATCCTTTGAGGTCACACCCATTTAAAAAAATGTTTTGTATTGTTGACAAAAGGGCATGAGTTATAGCTTCTGTATGATAATTAGTTGATCTGTTCTGCAGCATTGGCCGGTCATATAACATCCAAGATGGCGTAGCAGTCAGACATCTTTTGTCTTCATCTTGTCCCGTATATACAGTATATCTTTATATATATAATTTTATATATTTTTTCATATTTTTCTTAACCCCAACTTCAACATACTCTCCTGCAAATCGCCTCACCCAATGTGGTATGGATCTGCTATTTTCTTGACCTCAGAACCGCAAACCCCAACAGAAGCTAGCCAGCTAACTAACTACTAGCTAGTAGTAAGCTAGCCACTGCTAGCGGTCATCAGCTAACCTCTAGCCAGGACAACTCCTGTCTGTACAGTGAGTTTCAACCCAGAGCTTACCGGACTCCTTTTTCTCCATACCACCAAATTCCTACTGCAAGCTCTGAACCTCTTCACCTCGATCACCGTGGCTAGCTAGCTGCTATCCGATTGGCTTCTCCTGCTAACGTCCCTGTCCCGAAGCAAGCACCAATTAGCCTGGAGCTAGCCTATGCTACGCCCATCTCCCGGCTAGCTGAAGAGGACCATGTTCTGCCTGCGGCTATGGAACCCTGACCTGTTCACCGGACGTGCTACCTGTCCCAGACCTGTTGTTTTCAACTCTCTAGAGACAGCAGGAGCGGTAGAGATACTCTTAATGATCGGCTATGAAAAGCCAACTGACATTTACTCCTGAGGTGCTGACTTAATGCACCCTCGACAACTCCTGTGATTATTATTATTTGACCATGCTGACCATGCTGGTCATTTATGAACATTTGAACATCTTGGCCATGTTCTATTATAATCTCCACCCGGCACAGCCAGAAGAGGACTGACCACCCCTCATAGCCTGGTTCCTCTCTAGGTTTCTTCCTAGGTTTTGGCCTTTCTAGGGAGTTTTTCCTAGCCACCGTGCTTCTACACCTGCATTGCTTGCTGTTTGGGGTTTTAGGCTGGGTTTCTGTACAGCACTTTGAGATATCAGCTGATGTAAGAAGGGCTATATAAATAAATTTGATTTGATTAGCCACTCCTTGAGATACAATACCTATTTTGCCAATTCGCCTGGACCCCTTGTATTGCCGATACGGAGCCCCGCCGATCCAACTTGTCTGAACTACCAACGTAATCCGCCCGAGGTTTTTTTTCAACTGGCTCCTTCGTCGCGACATCCCCTGAATGCCCATCTGCTAGCCGCGGACCGCTAGCTATCTAGAGCATACCGGACTGTTGGCTGTAGTGGTCCATCAGTCAATTTCTTTGGCTACTATTCCTATTTTGCCAATTGGCCTGAACCCTTTTACTGCACGGACACCTGCTGATCCAGCACGACTGGTCTTCCGACGTAACCGCATGAGGGGGCTACAACAACAGACTTCTTCCGTCGCTGTGGAGATGGAGACGAGCATGTGACTAAAAAAAAACTATCCTACCAAAACTATCCTGTCTTCGATCTCCTCCTCTCATTCTCTTAACACCTTTCCTCGTGTTTTTTACTCACTTGTTTCACATCTACATTTCCCCTGTTGGTAGCACTCTAAAGCGTTCTGCTTCAAACCCCTAACTTCCTGTGTCTTTCCCGTTCTCTCTACCTCTCCCTCTGCCTCTCTGTCTCGTTCCCTTTCCCTCTCTCTCTCTGACTCTCTCCCATCTCGCTCTTTCTCTCTCTCCCTCTATCTCTGTCTTTGTCTCTATCTCCATTTCCTTCTCTATGGATCTTCAGTGTTTATTTTTTCCATTGAAACAGATGAAGGCTGCACACTAAAAACAAATGGTTCTATATAGTGCCAAATAAGGGTCTTTGGCTTGTAACCATAGCAGATCCCTTTTTGTTGCTATGTGGAACCTTTTTTGTTGTTGAAGGTTCTATAAATACCCATACTCATTAGGTTCTAAATGGTTTAATAGCCATATTATATTGTTACAATTCCATAGGTTTCATTATTATGTTTATTAACCAGTTGAATCAGGTGTGCTAGCTCTGGAACGGCTGGGGGTCCCTGAGGAGAGAATTGAGAGCTACTGACTTAGTCAACCTTTCGAAATGAACACAAGGCCATACGTGAGTCGTTCACAAGACACCATCACTGGCCATAGTCATATACTGTATGTATGTGTGTGCGTGTCCCAACCGGCCCACAGCGGTCATGGTCCAATCCCCCAGCTCCTTAACTGTCAGAACAGTCAGCCATGGTTCAACAGCGGTTTAACTGTCCATGACGTCCTGTTATTTGCTTCAAACCTGTTCTCATCTCCTGTCATGGTAAATCACTTGCACTGTTACATTTTTTTTTTTTTAAGTTGATTTAATTAATTATTATTTAGTAACTGGTTCCACAGCCTTTTTCAGTTTACTTAACTTTTCGGTCATTGTTACCTGAACTCAGCATTCCAATCTTCTTGCTACGCCAGTATCACTGTGTCTATTACTTTTTTCACCTGCATTTCTACACTTTGCACTTCAAAGTAAGTCTCAGGTCTGTTAAGTACACTCAAGAAAAACAATTGTGTTTATCATAGTGATAAAGGAGTAACATTAAAACAGAACCCTAAAATAACTCAATCAAATCAATGATGAGAGACATGGTTACTGGCACAGACATGGTTGAATAGCAGGATGATCAGATCAAATCCCAGATGGACATATTGAATAATAATGACTCTATAAATGAGAATGCACAATGTCAGCATGTGTCAAATATGCATGTTGAAAACATTGTATTGTAAACGCACTGTGGTTGTCCCTATCAAATTTTTCTCAAAACCTACCTTTTCTCAAGTTGGATCTAAGTTTGGGCCAACTAAACATTTTAAGTTCAGTTAACACTTTGACTGAAAAGTTGAATAAACTTAACAAGGCTGTGGAACCAGTTAATAAATAAATATTAGTTGAATCAACTAGATATTTTTTTTTACAGTGTATAATAGAAGGGAATGAGAGGTCTTGTCTCTGCCTCACACAATCACATTAGCCTCTGTTCTCCTCCTCCTCATCCATATTTTCCTCTTATTCCCTCCCCCTCTTTTCCCCTCCTTCTTTAGAGAACGGCACGTTCAACTCCAGCAGCGACGCCGAGAAGAAGGCCCAGTTCTACTACATGTCCTGCCTCGACGAGCAGCACATCGAGGAGCTGGGAGCCACGCCTCTCATTGACCTCATTGCAAAGGTCAGCTTGATTTGCTCTCTGGGGCCTGCTGGGTAGGCAGAGTTCGCCCTTCAGAAACATGAAATGGTTCAAATTTGCTCCCTGGGCCTGGCAGAGTTCTAGGCGGAGTTCTACCTTCAGAGACATGAAATGGTTCAAAATGGGAGCACTTTGTCTTCCCGGCGCTAATGCTACTGAATCAAGTGTACCTACCGCCAACAGCGCGAAACAAATAAAAAAAACAGGAATGCAAGGCTTATAAAAAAAAAAAATGTTTTAAGGAAATGTTTGGTGATCGACTAGGAATGCGTTAGAGATTGACCGGTTGGTGACCACTGCTCTAGGCCTTGCCTACACCTATCCAGTGCTTTTCCATTTGTGGGGAGTAGTGAACAAGAGCACACTTCAGGAGGAAGGAGATATTATTGGGACACAACCAACCACGCACTCCATGTAGCCTTGAAGGTAGTAATGAGCGATGAACCAACATTTTAGTTCAGTTTTTTTCTGAATCCAATGCACCATTTCTCCAGAGAGAAATCAAGTCATTCATGAGATAAATCTAGTCAATAACTATTTGAGACGCTGGGCTGAGGGGAATTGTAGTTTTCAATAAGCAAATAGACGTGGTAATTAACTACTATGACGCCAGTTTTTTAGGCTCAGAGATGAATACACTTTTACGCCAGCCACATTCTACGTTAGGTTAGATACACATAGACCGCATGAGAGAGGAATGTACACAACACAACAATTAGAGAGATAGATTATGCCTTATCTACTTTGAAGAACTAGTAAAAATGATTGTCAGACAGTTCTGCAGCTTGCTTAGGCAGACTAGCCTAGCTACATAGGATGACTCAAGACATTACAGTATGGGGAGCACAGAGATAACATTGTCTGTCTGTTTGGCTGCTACTGCCTGAGCAGAGGTGAGATGATGACTTTAAGGAAAGTGAAATTATATTTTTTATTGATGTCTACCCATTGTGTAGGTACCTGACAGAGACAATAGAATATTTAATGTTTTGGCAATTGAATGTTCACTATTTTTGGCTTTGGAATTGTCGTTAAAAATCATGATTAAAAAAAGTTACAAAAATCAAAAACGTGATTAAAAGAAATGTAAGAAGAAAGGAATGAAGAAAGAAATAGCAATAAATTCACTGTCTCCTTTGTAATCTGCATTTTGATGAGAACTGAAGTGATGGACTGACTGGCTGCTGCTGCCTGTGTGTATGCTGTCAGCAGCAATCCATCCCATCCATCAATCCATATCTGTTTGTCAGTTATGATTTGAAGAAATAGCTGGTCTGGACTTTTTCACTTTTCCAGTCTTGTGCTACTGCGTCATCAAGTCCTTGTTCCAAACTCTGCTTAGGATGGGCCTTGAAAAATTCACACCCCATCCTGCTACTCAGATTCTGTGACAAGACGCCATTTATCTGACTATACTATTTTAATGTGTGTGTGTTTTGTCTTTAAATTGACAAAAGTGGTGCCATTAATCGGAAGAAAATGCTATACTATAATGTAGAGATATCAAAATGCTCCGGGGTGACGTTTTTTCCCTAGGTATAGGTCTAGGATCAACTTCCCTTCCCCAATCCTGACCTTAAGCATTAGTGGGGGGAAATGCAAAACTGACCCAAAAACAGCATCTAGGGGCAACTTCATCTTATACCAATAAAAATAATAATAGATTTATCTCTGTCTGAGCTTGTCGTCCCTCTGTTTTGTCTGTGTGTGTTTGCAGACAGGGGGCTGGAACATAACAGGGCCCTGGGAGAAGGACAACTTTATGGAGGTGCTGAAGACAGTGTCGGGCCCCTACCGTGCCCAGCCCTTCTTCACCATCGGCGTCAGCGTGGACCCCAAGAACTCCAACAGTAACGTCATCCAGGTCAGCTGCTCTGGCTCTTTTGAAATGAAAATACATGTACTAGCACACACACACATAAACATGCATAGACACAGACAGACCCACCCACACACACACACACAGACACATTTAATCTTTTTTATACGGTGGTATGGTTCCCCTTTTGCTCTTTCCTGAGTCATAAACTAAACTGTCGGGATTCAATTGTTTTAGAAGGGACATATTCTTTTGAGTATATTGTCGAATATGATAGTGAATGGACTCTGCACACTGCAATTCATTCTCCCTTATGATTAGTGTGTTTGCTCACCTGTTGATACATTTCCGCCAGGTGGACCAATCGGGGCTCTTCCTCCCCTCGCGAGACTATTACCTCAACAAGACAGCCAATGAAAAGGTGAGTCAAGTTTGGTGGCTGGAAGGGGTGAGCTGGGTGCGGGCCAGCCAACTGGGTGCGGGTCTTTTCCTACCTTTGGCTGTCAACATGAGGTACCGTAATAAATTAACATATATTAATGTCACAGGAGGCTGCTGAGGGGAGGACGGCTCATAATAACGGCTGGCATGGCATAAATGGAATGGCATCAAACGCATGGAAACCATGTGTTTGACGTGTTGGTTTACATTCCGTTGATTCCATTCCAGCCATTACTATGAGCCTGTCCTCCCCAATTAAGGTGCCACCGGCCGCCTGTGATTACTGTAAAATACAACACCTTTATTATCCCAAGCGTTGGGAATTTAGTTTGGCATTTCAAGCATTTCAATTTCAAACACAAAATATCATGTCGTACTGTCTGTAGAAGATGGCCGCTTCCCCTCCTGCTGTATCTGCACAGGCTTCCGTGGCGGGGGTAGCTCGCATCATGCGTTATCTGTTTATCTAAATGTTGACGTGTATATATTGTTGTTCCATTCTACTTTCCCCTCCACATAGCCTGTCACAAATCGCTCTGAAACATACCAGGTATATTTTACCATAACTGGCTGAGAGAATAGTAGTGGTCACTTTACAATGAACTAGAAAGACTGAAACCTTCTGCAGAAATAAAGCCAGCGGCAGGTGTTTCATTTTGATAGCTCTCATTCTCTTGTGACTGTACCACACCAGAGTAGAGCCAACTTTGACTAACCAATGGTGTTTCACTAGGAAAAACTCACCCTAGTTATAGTTATAGTCACTGTAGCCAGTGTTTTTTCTGATCAGGTCATGTGGTCAAGAAAAACTCCTGGCCCTACTCTAGTCTGCAGCATTACCCAGGGGTGGCCAACCCTCCTCTTGGAGACTAGATGTGCAGTCTTTTGTTCCAGACCTACTATGACACTTGTGATTAAGCTAATCAAGGCTCTAAGGCAGCCGCTGATTAGAATCAGGTGTGTTAACACTAATTAGAGCAGGGCTAGAACAAAATCCAGGTGAAGGGTTTGGAATGGAAAACAAAAAAGGGCATTTATCATTGAACAAGTTCAGATGGTACCTACCCGTTTTGCTCTGTTTCGGACCGTTGTCTTACATTTGGTGGTGACTGAACACGACCCTGAGCTTATCCTGTATCCATTCCCAGGTGTTGAAGGCGTACCTGGAATACATGGTGGAGCTGAGCATGCTGTTGGGTGGGGATAAGAACTCCACACAAAGCCAGATGCAGCAGATCCTGGACTTTGAAACGGCGCTCGCCAATATCACAGTACCGCAGGACGAACGTCGAGATGAGGAGAAGATCTACCACAAGATCACCATCGCCGAGCTGCAGGTGCGTCTGTCGGGTGGGGGTTACGAAGAGAGAGAGCATGTGGGCTTCCATGTGCAAGCAGTTGCTTGGACGTGAGTATGTATGAGAGAGAGAAAGGGCAAGAGAGGTACATACAGTATGTGAGGTGGATTTTATGTGGATTTTTTGTGAGGCTTTAAAGCCTCTCGGAGTTGACTCTTATTCAATTACAGTCTGTTCCCACTTTTTCTCCTGCCTCCATTAGTTTCAAAACATGCATGGCTTTTTCTCGCAGCCTCTCCCACACCAACTCACCACTACCATCTGAAACCCTGAGCCTCTTCACACCTTTGTCTGTGTTTTATCCCTCCTCTGAGGACTATTCTATTCTGCATCTCCTGCTGTCCTCTTTTTTGTTTGAATGTTCCCCTGGTTGCCAAGGTGACTGTTGCTAAGCCCTTCTATCTCCACGGCAGCAGCAGAACTCGTGAGAGAGATCGTGAAGGGAATGCAAGTGGTTGGAGGACATCGAGGAGCCTTTTGTCAACAAACAGAGATGGTTCTCTGTTTCATAGGAATTGAATGTCAGCATTTGTAGGATGGATTGAATCCGTGAAATAGGTGGTAATGGGTAGATTGTGTATACCACCGACCAACTGAATGTAATTAATCTACAAAATCAGTATGTTAACCTTAAGCCTGCAAAAACAAGTCGCGTTGATGAGGCATGACTTTGAATGGCAATGCCATAGATAATTTGTTCTGTTTCTAATTTTTCTAAACACTAGATTATTACATTAAAACTCTAGGGTCCTGTTCATTAGGCACCAAACAGAAGCAAATGGTTTGAAACAGGGAAGGACTAGCTGTCGTTGTCTGTTGCAAAATGTTTTCTGTGCTGAACATGACCCTGTTCCCAATGACCCCTTAAAAATGGGGAGTAAGCGATCGATGAGCAAAGCTTTTAATGATGACACGACAGGCCCCTAACATTTTCTACTACAACTCTGGAATACATAGGCATACCGTAAAGGAATGGGAGCTACTACGATCCTACCCTTACTAGTGTTGCACGTTACACCGAAACGTCAGTACTTGAAAAACATGTTCAGTACCAGAGTTTTCAAATGTGTCTTACATTTGAAAATCAACGAAATGTATAGAACTTATGAGAAAAACTTGGGCAAATACATTCATCATAAGACATTAATAGAATGCATCAGTGAATTGTATTCCCCGCAACTTTCTGAAGAGGCAACCGTATTGGAATCCCCGTCTGTGTGTGTGTGGTGCGCATGTTTATCACTTTGTGTAGCCATTAGCGATGATAATGATAACCATCTTCAGGCTTTCCCAAAAACTTTGTTAATTACAAAGTAGTCTAAGCCTTCCGGGCAGAATCATGATTATTTGTATCAATCCAGTGGCCATGTGATGTGGGAACTCCATCACATGTGCGCTAAACATTTTACATTTGAGTAGACACTCTTATCCAGAGCTATCTTACAGTACTGAGTGCATACTTTTTTCATACTGTTTCCCTGTGGGAATCAAATCCACAACCCTGGCATTGTAAGTGTCATGCGCTACAAACTGAGCTACACGGGACTATAAACACAGACAACCGAACAATGGAGTTAAGTGATCGCACACTTGAATTAAACGGTAACCACTACATTAAAATCTAAATTTCTTCGATTTTTCCCAGACTTCAAAAGTGGACCCTAATGCAGCCAATTTTATCTCCATGTCAAATAATTTCTGCGTAACAATTAAAGTGGAACTGACAGCGTTTTAACTACTTTGCAGATATGGAACAAACAGACAATCATATCAGTCAAATATAAAATTCCCAGGCTTAAAAACCAACTTTTATAAGAGGTTTTAAAAATAGTTTCTATTTGACTCAAAATTCCATGAAGTACAGTAAGACATTGTTGGCAGAATAGATGGATGCAGTTCAATGCATGATTAATATATTTAACCAATACATTTCTTGGTAGTCCAAAAAATACGGTTGTAATCAGGTTGTAAATCACAGCTGGCCTGGTACATTGTTTTCTGCCGCCACCCATTCGAGATGCACTGTTTCAATGGCACAAAACGGACGACAAAGGCTGGGAATTTCAATACAATAAAACTAGCAAGGGCAATGATCACAAGTCAGTCATAACGTGACTAATAGGATAGCGCATGTGTCAAACACAAGGCTCGCGGGCCGAATAGGACACACAAGCGAGTATAAATGAGTCATCTACTATATGAAATTATAGCCTGATGAGCTCGCATAGGTGAATTCAACTTCAATTGCCCTGCTTTCAAGTGTCCCATATACAACACGCAGCGGTGCTACTAAAATGTTGCAGTCTGGCTTCGGTTTTTAAAGCTTGACAATGAATAACCAAAAAACAAATGCAAAGGAGATAACATGTAGGCCTATTACAGCAACATTTGAGCAGTAGCCTAGGCTGGCTACTCAACCACAATAGCTACATTTTGAGTTTATCATACATTCAACTGCACCAGTGATACAGTGTAATTGAAAAAAAAAAAAAATACGTTTAAATGTTACAACCTATAGCTATGTTTTTGATATTAAATATTTTTCAGCATACTGCAAGCATAGCAGTAAAGGCTGGACAAATAGTGTTTATATTTTGTTTTAATATATTAAAATGCTATATACCGCATCCTATGTATATAAGTGGACATTATAAAGGGACATATTTTTTCTAATCAAACAATGGCTAGTTTGGGTCGCCCCAACAGCAAATGTGCAGTTTTTTTAATATGCTGATTGAGTTTGACACCCCTGGGCTAGCGTATCTATTTATTTAGATAGCTGCTGGGAGAATGCCATGTCATTGGAGGAGTGGGTGTCACGATCGTGTTGACGTGAAAGAGAGGACCAAGGCGCAACATGACTTGAATACATCTTCTTTAATTAATACGACGAAGATGAACACGTAACACTTAACACACTAACCAAACAACAAACGATCGTGAAACCTAAACCGCAAGTGCACACACAAACTACTTACGTCGACATATACATATACAATGACCCACAAACAGCTAAAGCCTATGGCAGCCTTAAATATGGCTCCCAATTAGAGACAACAGAAATCAGCTGTCTCTAATTGAGAACCCATTCCGGCCACCATAGACTTTCCTAGTAAACTACACACCCATAGACACAGCTAGATACATACACTCAACACAAAACCATAAACTACAACCAACACCCCCTCTACCATATAATACCCCAAAATACACACATACCCCATGTCACACCCTGACCTAACTAAAATAATAAATAAAACAAATAATACTAAGGCCAGGGCGTGACAGTGGGTGAGTGACTGACTTTTTCCCTTCATATTGTTTTTCGGTGGCTACAGATAGAGAGGCGGGCGTCATTTGCTTAGCTCGCAAGAAATGTGAATCACTTTGCTAGCTATGCTGAACTTGAACGACTGTTGTCCACAGTTAGCATATCTCTTAGTTGTCATTCAAATGCATTTGGCATTGAGCAGGAGGGCAAGTGCCCATTCAATTGTCAAAACGTGGGTTGGGACAAGCCTGTATTGGCAGGCGAGCTGCAGAAAGATGAGCAGGCTACTATTCCCCATTGTTTCAGTGCAATTTTGACAGCCAACTAGTTTTAGAAGGTTTATCTAATGTTCCCTTTTTAGATGTTAGCTTATCTCTCTCTGACTAACATTAGTTGTTGATCTTGTTGTTGTTGATGTGCATAGCCTACCTTTTCATAGTTGTTTGATCAGTAGGACTGTGAAGTTCCCAAATGTAAGAGAACTCCAGTGGTATTTACATATTTGCAGAAATCCATTGTGTATTTTGTGGCTTTTGGCGAATGCGTTCTAAAGTTGCGCTGTTGCTTCTGCCTGTAAACACACAGTCCAGTTCAAAGTGAACGACAAAGGTCCGTGTAACAAATGGCTTATTTGCATATGGCCCACTGTAGCTCTGATTGGCTACGCCGCACCGCTCTGTGTAGACTCCGGTCCTGGACAAGACAGATGTTTTATCTACTGCAGTGTCTATCAATTGTCTAAACGCATGGCCGCTTTCCCACTCTATATTGCTGTAGAATTTTCACAAATGCCTTACAAACATTCTATGAATTTATGAAAACGTGAAAATGACCATATCTAAGTGGTTGCTTGTCAGAAAATGTAAAGCAAAAAAGTGTCATTCTACCTGGGGGTGTATATGAACAGATTTAAATGTTGAAATGTTGCTAAAACAATGTCAGTTCCACTTTAAGTACCTTACTGTCATTGTTTTCAATTAAAAGTTAAAAAAGAAACAACTTCTTAGCAAGAGCAATTTTTCAAGCAAGAATTTAGCTAGGACTGTCTGAGAGTGGTCTGAGTGGGGAGGGGTAAACTGAAAGCTAGCTGGTATTGGCTGAGGTTTGGAACTCTTTAGTATTGGTCTATGTCACCAGGCATCCCAAACCTCCATCTTTTTAAACAGCTCTTACACTAAAAGGGCATTATCATCATTTTCAGAGTATTATTCCAACCTCATAGTGTGTAAATGTATATAAAACACAGGGAAGTCACGTTTTTGTCTGCACTAGGCCTAAAAATCAGTCGTTCTCTCCGCTTTCTTTTTTTGCCGTGGCACGAGTATTAGGGCTGTGGCATCATGAAAATTTGTCAGGTAGTAAATTACATGCAAATAACTGCCGGTCTCATGGTCATGCTGAATTAACAAACACGTTTAGTATCTCCGGGCTTCTACTCGTACCCTACAAGCCACTGATGCAGACCTTTTGGAACATCTACATTTTAAAAAGTCTAATAAATCCATTTAATATAGCCTACACCATCACAATAAATCCATGATTTATTTTAGGCAGGTCTAAAGAAATATTATATGAAGAAAATGTAGCCTATTTCAGAAGAACAGAATAGTATATTCTGAGTCATTATGTTCAGGCCCTGATTATCAACGTTTCAGGTAAGACCCAAATGCAAACTGTCGCAGTAACAATGTTTATTACAGCAACAGAGGCAGGCGAACGACAGGTCAAGGCAGGCAGGGGTCGATAATGCAGAGTAGTGGGGCAACCGTACAGGATGGCAGGCAGGCTCAGGGCAGGCAGAAAAGGTCAAAACCGGGAAAACCAGGAACAATCAAGAGACAGGAACAGAGGGAAAAATGCTGGTAGGCTTGATGAAACAAAACAAACTTGCAAAGGACAACACAGGTATAAATACACAGGCGATAATAGGGAAGATGGGCGACACCTGGAGGGGGTGGAGACAATCACAAAGACAGGTGAAACAGATCAGGGTGTGACACTGATCTGGCTATGTCATATGCCTGTGGGCTCTAATAGTTCATTTAGCAGACAAGATTTGCTTATAATTCGCGTGGCATTATTTATAGTACGAAGAGTACAATTGAACATGGCTGAAATAAAATGGAAAGGATATTTTCCCCAAACGATTTCCGAGGTAGTGCGCACAATGCAGCTATTCAGTGTTGAGTGGTTAACAAAGTGATAACAGGTCCTCCTATATGGTCAATTTAGAGTTATTTATGCAACTTTAGTTGTGATGCAAACCTTAGGCTATATTTTTTGATATCTAATACATTCTAAGCCTGCATGATGCAACTCTAATGATGATTTGAAAAAAGTTTCATGAAAGGAGCTCTGCTCTGTTTCTTGCGCAGGTTGCACACAATTCATCATTAGTCTCTCATTCACAATTTGACAAGTGCTTGATAACATTCTCACCCATCTAACTATTCTCAATTTAATCTGGTCTTTACATAGAGCCTACTAATATACACTACATGGCCAAAAGTATGTGGATACCTGCTTGTCAAACATCTCATTCCAAAATCATGTGCATTAATATGTACTTGGTCCTCCCTTTACTGCTATAAAAGCCTCCACTCTTCTGGGAAGGCTTTAAACTAGATGTTGGAACCTTGCTGTGGGGATCTGCTTCCATTCAGCCACAAAAGCATTAGTGAGTTGGGCACTGATGGTGGGCGATTAGGCCGGGCTCGCAGTCGGCGTTCCAATTCATCCCAAAGGTGTTGGATGGGGTTGAGATCAGGGTACTGTGCAGGCCAGTCAAGTTCTTCCACAATGATCTTGACAAACCATTTATGTATGGACCTCTCTTTGTGTGTGGTGGCATTGTCATGCTGAATCAGGAAAGGCCCTTCCCCAAACTGTTGCCACAAAGTTGGAAGCACAGAATCGTCTAGAATGTCATTGTATGCTGTAGCGTTAAGATTTCCCTTCACTGGAACTAAGGGGCCTAGCCCGAACCATGAAAAACAGCCCTAGACCATTATTCCTCCTCTACCAAACTTTACAGTTGGCACTATGCATTGAGCAGGTAGCATTCTCCTGGCATCCGCCAAACCCAGATTCGTCCGTCGGGATGCCAGATGGTGAAGCGTGATTCATCACTCCATAGAACACGTTTTCAATGCTCCAGAGTCCAATGGCGGCGAGCTTTACACCACTCCACCTGACGCTTGGCATTGCACATGGTGATCTTAGGCTAGGTGTGCTTTTAAATTAGGAATGTTGAGAAATAAATATAGTAGGCCTAGCCTATAGAAGCTGATGGCATCTTCTTTTTAATAGATGCCATCAAACTGTTTTATCACAAAATTGCATAGAAATGTTGTCACCATGGGTTTATAGGAACACATTTCATTCCATGCATCAACCAGCTATGAGAAGCTGGCTCTCGCTGCGCAAAAGGTGATCCTATTCAACTCAAACCTTGCCATGGCTCTCATGAAGTGTTTGATTTCATTTTCGAATCCATTTGCATTGATGTCATAGTGATTTAAAGGGACAATAGAGCACTGAGTACCAGGCCACAAGCGACTGGCCGTTAGCAAGTTTGGTAGGCCACTAATGAACATCAGCAGCGTCAGAGCGCAGTTTTGGAGATGCTTAGTTACGGTCACGTGGAATTTGACTGCGGTCATTACTCATGACTGCCGGTGTGGCGTTAATATATCGGTCTCAAAGTCAAAATTCTGGTATCGTGACAACCCTAATCTTTAAACATGTTACATAGCATCGTAAGGATTGTCAGAAAAAAACAGGTAGTCCTACTGTATGTACTGTACTAACTGTCGCAGTCTCTTTGGTTTGCATTAAAGACCAAACATTTAAACAGCCCAGAACATGTTTTTATCCCATCATCTCTCTACCTTACCTCCCTGCTCTGTGCTCGGCTCTGGATTAAGGCAGCGGGATGAGTGTCTGGGGCTGAGGGCTGATGGTTTTACTGTAATACCCCTACAGACCCTCCAGGATAAGGGCAACTTTAATTGAGTCTGAGACCTGGAACGCAAATATGAGGGCTCCTCTTACTGTTTTGTCTCTCTCTCTCTGTCTAAATATGATGGATAATTTGGTCCAGTTTGAAGGGGTAGTTTACAAATCAAAGGTTGCGTTCAGATTCTCTACCCTTCTCCAGAAGTGTGCACTTGTTTACTCCCACTAATGCATTGGATTGGAGCAAGCATGGCTGAAGGGAATTTCCACCATATTCCTTACACCAGTCCATTCCTTTTAAATCCAAGACGGGGAGTCTGTGAGTGCAAATTTCGGGAGAAGGGAATAGAATCGTAATGTAGCCTAAATCGCACAAAAAAATCTGCGTTTGTCAGACTGTTTCTATCGTGAAATACAGTCGAATTATCTTGCGTGGGTGGTATAGTGGTTAGTCCACCATCTATATGGAGGGAATTCCAACTGCTTAAAAAAAAAAAAAAGTTGATCTGTTTTGTGGGTTCACCAATATGTCTCATGAATCGGATAGATAGATACAATTTTGTATGTGAAAAGAGGAAGTTATGTGGGACATGGACTCCTTTCAACATGAGGCAACTTGAGTTCTGAAAATGTCTATAAACTTTGTTTTTGTGTTGAACTGTCTTTTTCACAAGGGTGACCTCTAACCTCTCTCGCCCTCAGCTGCTGGCTCCAGCGGTGGACTGGCTGGACTACCTGTCCTCGGCACTGTCCCCTCTGGACCTGAACGATACAGAGCCAGTGGTGCTATATGCCAAGGAGTACTTGCAACAGGTGTCTGACCTGATTAACAAGACCGAGCGCAGGTAAGGACCTGGATGGAACTCAACCTGGTTGTCCTTATCCCCCGACAGCCAAAGATCAGGTCACATGGTCAGGAAATACTCCAGGCCCCACCCGTAATACATTATGTCATAGCTGAATGGGCTGCCATGCACCGTGTTAAGGGCCAGAGGTTTTTCCTGACCGCATAATCTGACAAGAGAACTCCTGCTCTATCAGTTTTTTGTCTTGTCCTGGAGGCAGAACTGAGCGATTTCTGCTACACAAGGTTAGGTTTAAAATCAGATTTTAGTGACCAAGATTTATGACTTGATTTTCTGATTGTCAACTGGTTTTCTGATAGACAAGACATAATATAACCAGATTACAACTAAGTGGTTTCTTTTACAACCAGGTAAATAGGTATTTTTCATGACAAGATCAAGACGTCATGGGAAATGTAATTTTTTATTGCTATCTGGTCAAATATTCACATCACAAGCAGATAAAGACATTTTTCCAGTTGCTAACAGTTGTTAACTACCGTTACGGTAACACTTTCTATGAAGCCAGTATGCATAATGCATTATACAGCATTATAATACACCATGATAAAAGAATAATGCAGTATTAGCATAGTTAGACACACTTATAATGTAACAGTGCTTCATAACTGCAGGTCACTTTTTCCTCAAGGATCATACAGCATTATAATGACCATCAGTGTGATGCATTTCTGACGTTTTTGTTTCTCTCAACCAGTGGCATATGGGTTTTTTAGGTGAGCGCTGATGCCGCCCTGTGATAAGCAGTGCCCACTTTGTCAAAGGCTGTGGAGCAAAATATTTTGATTGTCCATTCCCAGTGGGCCTCTCCAGGGTGGTGTTGGAGAGACTCATCGATGCGGTGCTCCACCAACGTTCCTTCAAAAAAATGATCTAACATTAATCATGTCACAAATATATGATATGGTAGAAAAAGTATGTGGCCTTTTCTGGAGATAAAATGTATGACAATGTAATGAGACGGACATTTTTTACATCACGCAGCTTTCCCCGATCAAATAACCTAACCTAAATGACGCTCAATCAAATAAGAAATGTGCTGTTTGTTATAACATGACAAAAAAAGAGAGCTCAAAGAGCTCCGAAACCCGCCTTAACGGATTCATCTGAACACGCCGCAACTGGATCTAACTTTTAGGAAAAAGAAGAAAAAAATCTGACCATCACCAATTGTACATTGTACAATTTCTTGTAAATTACGATAGATAAATGGCTGGTTCTTTTTTTCCTGACACCGTAGGTTCATGTATGCTCTATTTTCGTTTTTGACCTTTAATCCCAGAAAAATGGCCTTAACTCAAAAAGCGTTGAGACCGCGAAGCCCAGTTACAAGATGGCAAACAGCCCATTAGGCCAAACTTGTGCTCACCAAGTTTCGTCTTCGAAGTCTTTTCCATTTAGGAGAAATGGCCATGTCATTTTGGTTATGTTTTATACATTTGCAATAAGCAGCCATTCGCCATTTGGTGTAATCTTCAGGAACAGCGGAAAAATGACAAATTTGAAAATTGTATAAAACGGAAACCAAATGTTCGAGAAACTTTATTTGATGACTTCCCGGAAGATCTGGCCGTGGGGCATGGCCTGAGGCCGTCGGCGTATTTTAAAATCATTTGCGGACGTCTAGTAAGGGACCGTACATTTGCAATATGGAGATCCTCATCCATCATACAGCAAATTCTGTTTGCGTCCCTTATGTAGGTGATGGGACAAGACTGTAACTACCAATTTGGATACCACGAAATTGGGGAGAAAAATGGGTAAAACATTTTTTTTATGATATAGTAATAATGTGCTGCTCGTTGACATAAACATTATAAATGCCTTACATTGATGGTCATTATACTGCTGTATGATTCTTGAGGAAAAAGTGACCAGCAATTATGAAGCACTATGCTGCTGTACGTTGTAAGTGGTTATGATTAAAATATTGGTATATAGAAATATGAGTCTTTATGTGTGTCTACTGTATAACTAAATACTGCTTTAGTACTCTATCATCATCATTATGAGTACATGTACAGTTGAAGTCGGAATTTACATACACCTCAGCCAAATACATTTAAACTAAATTTTTCACAATTCCTGACATTTAATCAGAGTAAAAAATTCCCTGACATAGGTCAGTTAGGATCACCACTTTATTTTTGGAATGTGAAATGTCAGAATAATAGTAGAGAATGATTTATTTCAGCATTTATTTATTTCATCACATTCCCAGTGGGTCAGAAGTTTACATACACTCAATTTGTATTTAGTAGCATTGCCTTTAAATTATTTAAATTGGGTTAAACATTTCGGGTAGCCTTCCCCAAGCTTCCCACAATAAGTTGGGTGAATTTTGGCCCATTCCTCCTGACAGAGCTGGTGTAACTGAGTCAGGTTTGTAGGCCTCCTTGCTCGCACACACTTTTTCAGTTCTGCCCACACATTTTCTATAGGATTGAGGTCAGGGCTTTGTGATGGCCACTCCAATACCTTGACTTTGTTGTCCTTAAGCCATTTTGCCACAACTTTGGAAGTATGCTTGGGGTCATTGTCCATTTGGAAGACCCATTAACTTCCTGACTGATGTTGCTTCAATATATCCGCATAATTTTCCTTCCTCAAAATGATGCCATCTATTTTGTGAAGTGCACCAGTCCATCCTGCAGCAAAGCACCCCCACAACATGATGTTGCCACCCCCATGCTTCACGGTTGGGGTGTGTTTCTTCGGCTTGCAAGCCTCCCCCTTTTTCCTCCAAACATAATGATGGGCATTATGGCCAAACCGTTCTATTTTTGTTTCATCAGACCAGAGGACATTTCTACAAAAAGTACGATCTTTGTCCACATGCATAGTCTGGCTTTTTTTATGGCGGTTTTGTAGCAGTGGCTTCTTCCTTGATGAGCGGCCTTTCAGATTATGTCGATATAGGACTCGTTTTACTGTGGATATAGATACTTTTGTACCTGTTTCCTCCAGCATCTTCACAAGGTCGTTTGCTGTTGTTCTGGGATTGATTTGCACTTTTCGCACCAAAGTACGTTCATCTCTAGGAGACAGAACGCGTCTCCTTCCTGAGCGGTATGACAGCTGCGTGGTCCCATGGTGTTTATACTTGCGTACTATTGTTTGTACAGATGAACGTGGTACCTTCAGGCGTTTGGAAATTGCTCCCAAGGATGAACCAGACTTGTCTACAATTCTTTTTCTAAGGTCTTGGCTGATTTCCTTTGATTTTCCCATGATGTCAAGCAAAGAGGCACTGCGTTTGAATGTAGGCCTTGAAATACATCCACAGGTACACCAATTGACTCAAATTATGTCAATTAGCCTATCAGAAGCTTCTAAAGCCATGACATAATTATCTGGAGTTTTCCAAGCTGTTTAAAGGCACAGTCAACTCAGTGTATGTAAACTTCTGACCCACTGGAATTGTGATACAGTGAAATAATCTGTCTGTGAACAATTGTTGGAAAAATGACTTGTGTCATGCACAAAGTAGATGTCCTAACCAACTTGCCAAAACTGTAGTTTGTTAACAAGAAATTTGTGGAGTGGTTGAAAACGAGTTTTAATGACTCCAACCTAAGTGTATGTAAACTTCCGACTTCAACTGTATATTGCTGTATAGTGCATTTTGCATATGGTCTTCATAAAGTTTTACCAAAATTCCTTATACAATCAATATCTGACCTGACCATAATCTCATGAAATACGTCATAATGACGTCCCTGCGACCAGTTCTGCCCATGAGGAAACCCCAACCATTGACTGTCTTTGTAGTTTCTTTGCTTATCCTCGTCATCCTTGTCTTCATGTTTCCTCTTCCTCCCCGTCTCTCGCCGTCTCTCAGCCTGCTCAACAACTACATGATCTGGAACCTGGTGCAGAAGGGAGCGTCCAGTCTGGACCAGCGCTTTGAGAACGCCCAGGACAAGCTGCTAGAGAGCCTGTATGGAACCAAGAAGGTGTGTTTTTAGTCTGGGTTCTAAACGGCACCCTATTCCCTACGTATTGCACTACTTTTGACTGGGCCCCACAGGGCTCTGGTTAAAATTAGTGCACTAGGGAATAGGGTGTCATTTGGGACACAGGCATATTCTTACTTATGTCATTAATTAGCCCTGATTTAAGGAAATACCTTGTTAGGGCTGGTGCACTAGGGAATAGGGTGTCATTTGGGACACAGGCGTATTCTTACTTATGTCATTAATTAGCCCTTATTAAGGAAATACCTTGTTAGGGCTGGTTTCCCAGACACAGATTAATGCTGGAAAATATATATATTTCAATGGATATTCTCTGTTGAGCATGCTTTTAGTCCAGGACTAGGCTTGATCGGAGTCAGGTGATTTTTATGTGAGACCGTGAGTGCTCATAACAAGCAATGTGTGCTACCTCAGCACACTTACAGTACACACACTTTTCACAACCAAAAATATAAACAGCTGGTGAGACTTATCTCGGTTGTGTGTGTGTGTGTGTTCGCTCAGTCCTGCACACCTCGATGGCAGACCTGCATTGGGAACACAGATGACACGCTCGGCTTTGCCCTGGGTGCACTCTTTGTCAAAGCAACGTTTGATAAACACAGCAAAGAGATTGTGAGTATGATATGGCGCACAACTGCATTTACATCTTTTCAAGTCTCAGTAGTGTTTTACCATGGTGAACAATACATGACTGTCCCCTAGTGGTTACCATGTGTAGGCCTAATGAAAGGTCATCATAAGAGGATCCTATTTGCTAAGATATTATTGTAACTTTCATTAATAAGATATTTTAAAT
This sequence comes from Salvelinus alpinus, assembly GCF_045679555.1. Lineage (NCBI taxonomy): Eukaryota > Metazoa > Chordata > Actinopteri > Salmoniformes > Salmonidae > Salvelinus > Salvelinus alpinus. The sequence goes on along the minus strand of NC_092106.1, from coordinate 2,541,599 downwards.
GCTTATAAATGTTTATGAAGACCTACAATGCATTCGGGAAGTATTCAAACCCCTTGACTTTTTCCCCATTTTGTTACGTTACAGCCTTATTCTAAAATAGATTAAATTACATTTTTTCCCTCATCAATCTACACACAATACCCCATAATTACAAAGAGAAAACAGGTTTTTAGAAATGTTAGCAAATTTATTAAAAAAAATGAAAAACAGATAGCTTATTTAAATAAGTATTCCGACCTTTTGCTATGAGACTCGAAATTGAGCTCAGGTGCATCCTGTTTCCATTGATCATCCTTGAGATGTTTATACAACTTGATTGAAGTCCACCTGTGGTAAATTCAATTGATTTCACATGATTTAGAAAGGCACACACCTGTCTATATAAAGTCCAACAGTTGACAGTGCAAAGCAGAGCAAAAAACAAGTCAAAGAAATTGTCTGTAGACCTCCGAAACAGGATTGTGTCAAGGCACAGATCTGGGGAAGGGTACCAAAAAATGTCTGCAGCATTGAAGGTCCCCAAGAACACAGTGGCTTCCATCATTCTTAAATTGAAGAAGTTTGGAACCACCAAGTCTCAAGCCACACCTCAGTAAAAGGCACATGACAGCTCGCTTAAAGTTTGCTGCCAAAAGGCACCTAAAGGACTCTCAAACCATGAGAAACGAGATTCTCTGGTCTGATGAAACCAAGATTGAACTCTTTGTCCTGAATGCCAAGCGTCACGTCTGGAGGAAACCTGGCACCATCCCTACGGTGAAGCATGGTGGTGGCAGCATCATGCTGTGGGGATGTTTTTCAGTGGCAGGGACAGGGAGACTAGTCAGGATCGAGGGAAAGATGAACTGCGCAAAGTACAGAGAAATTCTTGATGAAAACCTGCTCCAGAGCACTCAGAACTTCAGACTGGTGTGAAGGTTCACCTTCCAACAGGACTTCGGTGGTTTCGGGACAAGTCTCTGAATGTCCTTGAGTGGCCCAGCCAGAGCCCAGACTTGAACCCGATCGAACATCTCTGGAGAGACCTGAAAATAGCTATGCAGCTACACTCCCCATCCAACTTGACAGAGCTTGAGAGGATCTACAGAGAAGAATGGAGAAACTCTCAAAAACAGGTGTGCCAAGCTTGTAGCGTCATACTCAAGAAGACTCAAGGCTGTAATCACTGCCAAAGGTGCTTCAGCAAAGTACTGAGTAAAGGCTCTGAATACTTATGGAAATGTCATATTTCTGTTTTTATTTTTTAAATAAATTTGCAAAAATGTATAAAATTCTGTTTTTGTTTTGTCATCATAGGATATTGTGTTTAGATTGATGAGGATTGTTTTTTTTTAATCCATTTTAGAATACGGCTGTAATGTAACAAAATGTGGAGAAAGTCAAGGGGTCTCAATGCTTTCCAAATGCACTGTATAAATGTTCTGTATAAATGCTTATGAATTGTAAAGCTTATAATGTTATATTTACTTTCAATTATTATAAATGATTGCAATTAATGAAATACTCATTTAGTAATAGTTCCCTGTCCTGCAGATGGGAGAGACCAATATAGAGAAAGTAGAGACTGGATAAAGGAGACAAAAAAAATGGACATTAAACGGTAGTGTAAGGACCGACGTCAACATTTTAATAAGGAACAGACATGAAACAAGACTGGCACAGCGTCAGCACACGGGCAAAACAACGACATTCGACAATCAGCGCAGCAGCGGGGACCAGAGATGAGGAACTGACAAATATAGGGGAGGTAATAAACAGGTGATTGAGTTCAATAATACGCTGATGCGCGTGACAGGTAAAGGCAGGTGTGCGTACTGATGGTGTCAGGAGTGCGTAACGCTGGGGAGCCTGGCGCCCTCGAGCACCGGGGGGAAGAGAGGGAGCAAGCGTGACAGGTAGATTGTTATTGGGTAGAGAAAAGAGGGGAAATAGAGAAAGATGTGGAAGGGGAGAGAGAGGAGGCACAGAGGGAGGACTGGCAGTTTATACAGGTTGGAAATAGACGGTCACACGCAAGTTTTCTTGGTTTTTATCATAATTCGGGAGAGATGGGCCCGTTCAGATTGCCTCGTATTTAGTCCATATCTGAGTGTAATTGCAAAAGAAGGATCTACATCTTACATTTAATTTCTGTCTCTCACCCCACTATCAGGCAGAGGGTATGATCAATGAGATCCGTACTGCCTTCAAATATGCTCTTGATCACCTCAAGTGGATGGACAAACAAACGCGTCAGGCAGCCAAGGACAAGGTCAGATATGTTGTCACCTACGTTGTCACCTACTGGATAGGCTATGTATGGGTGCCAGAGGGTATCTCTGTGTGTTTGTGCGTGTGTGTGCATCCCTGTGCATGTGTGTGTGAGAGAGAGAGGAGAGGGAGTAATATGGGTTAACAGGTTACAATACAGTAGTTGGAATAGATTGAGAGAGCCCTCTTTGTCCAGACCTCCAAATAACGGAACCAGGAAGTTTCTTGACCTCTTATCGTTTTTGCTCCTTTGGTTTTCAGGCGGACGCCATCTATGACATGATTGGATTTCCTGACTTCATCCTGGACCAAAAAGAACTGGATGATGTTTATGAAGGGGTGAGTTAGTGCCTTTTGTTGAGTTGTGTCATGATTGAACCACACATTGAACCCTGTGATTTCTTTAAACAAGGCATTTTTTAAATGTTTCTGATCAGTGAGTAATTCTCTATTGCCCCTGTCTCTCTCTCTCTCCACAGTATGAAGTCTCGAAAGACCACTTCTTCCAGAACGCACTCAACTTCTACAACTTCTCCGCCAGGGTGATGGCCGATCAGCTCCGCAAGCCGCCCAACAGAGACCAGTGAGTCTTCATCAGCTACACCCATCACTATCAACATCACCATCATTATCAACATCACCATCATCATTATCACCATCATCGTTCGATCGGAATTTGCACTCTATTCCCTATAACGTGCTCAAATTTGACTCTGGTCAAACACTACATTAATAGGGATGCTGTTTGCTCCAGTGGTGTCTGGTGTCATGGAGGATTGGCTCATTTTATTGGCTTGAATGGAACATTATCAAACCACATACCATTCCATTCGTCCCATTCCAGAAATGACAATTAGCAGTCCTACTCTCAACAACTTTCACACGTTTTCTTTTTTAAACACGTCTCTGCCACCTTCCTTCTAGATGGAGTATGACCCCTCCCACAGTCAACGCATACTACATGCCCACCAAGAATGGCATTGTCTTTCCAGCTGGAATCCTCCAGGCACCCTTTTATGCCCAGAATCACCCCAAGTGAGTGAGTGAGTGTGTGTGTGTGTGTGTGCTTGCTTGCTTGCTGTTCTGACCCCATGTAAATTCTCTGCAGAGCACTGAACTTCGGGGGGATCGGAGTGGTGATGGGACACGAGCTCACTCATGCCTTTGATGACCAGGGTTGGTGTCCGCATTTAACAGATTCCACAGAACTCATGGATGCATCCTCACAAAACACCCATTGACTAACACACACTGATTACTAGGTGTGCATGTTTGTCAAGATAGTTCTTTTTTTTTTAAAGATGATTTTTCCTTAATCAGGCAGGGAATACGACAAAGACGGGAACCTTCGGCCATGGTGGCAAAATTCCTCTGTGGAAGCATTTAAAAACCGCACGGAATGCATGGTGGAGCAGTACAACGGGTTTACCATCAATGGGGAGCATATAAATGGCAAGCAGACGCTGGGAGAGAACATTGCTGACAACGGAGGCCTAAAGGCAGCCTATAATGTGAGTGAGTCTCCCTACTTGATAACACATTACATTTAGTTCGTCACATACGGTCTCTGTAGTAACTTAGTAATCACTGTAGAAATTATTAGCTGTAGTATAGTTCTGTTATTTTGTAACAGTTGAGCGGTTATTGCTCAACCCCATTACTGCCAAATCCATTGCTATGTAATTATAAAGCAATTACATAGTTGCTACTTTTACTACAGTTATTACAGTGTTACTTCCCATGGTGGCAGTGGTGGGATCTAGGGCAGCATGATTCTTATTATATTATACTCTTACTATAATTCACCTCAGGGGTAGCAGAGTGGTGGTTAATATTTCTATAGTAATGGGGTTTTTCTGTTGTGTTCAGGCGTACCAGGCATGGGTGCAGGAGAACGGTGAGGAGAAGAGGCTGCCAGCGGTCAACCTGACCAATGACCAACTATTCTTTGTGGGATTTGCACAGGTGGGTGATGGGAGTGTCAACAAAATGCATTACACACATCCTGATAGAGTTCATGTATCAAATACTCATGTTTAAGGGTTGCCTGACCATGTCAGAAGCTATAAAACTTGGGGCCAGAGTTTTTCCTAGTCAGTTCACACTCTCAGGATGAACTCCAGGCCCTATATCATGATGTAAGGTGAAATGAGAGTGAATTCACATGCATTTGAGGGTGATAGTAAGATTGGAATATTACATCTACTGTTGGAGAGGAGAAGTGGACGGACAAACATGAGTACAAACAAATAAAACACAATTTTGGAAACAGAGTGAGTATAATATGCAACAGTTGGGAAGCCCGATAGGAGAATAATTTTGCTACTGCCTGTTTTACTTATTGAGAGCCCATTCTTCTCTCAGGTGTGGTGTTCCGTGAGAACCCCGGAGAGCGCCCACGAAGGACTCATGACGGACCCCCACAGCCCCCCAAAATACCGCGTCATCGGCACCCTCTCCAACTCGCCAGACTTTGCTGAGCACTTCCAGTGCCCCACTGGCTCCCCTATGAACTCAGGTCACCGCTGTGTGGTGTGGTAGGGCCTGTGAGAACCAGTGGGGGGTGCTGTCTGTGGAAGCTACATGGAGAAACAAGAGGAGGAGAATAACCTCTAACTAATCATCAGATTTTTTCCCCCTTCTAGTTCTCTTTTGTTTGTACATGATACTGGATCACTAGTGGTTTGTGGGTAGAGCAGGACCAACTCCAGGTGAGGGAGAGGGATGTGCGTGGAGAGAAATGTTGTCATCTGCTGATGTGTGTGTAATTCCAGTGTTAGGGTATTTTTCCTCTTTCTCCACCCCACCCTCCACCGGTGAGGCACAAAGGCACATTTTATTTATTGTTTGATGGACTTGGTAGGGGGCCGGGGAGGAGGAGCCACTAGGGACTGTCTATCCCCTCACCTTTCTCTATGCTACTGTGTTGTCGCTGTCCTCGCTGTGTGCCCTGTTTACAATTTAAACCAGAGCCCTCTATTGACTTCAGGGCTCTCACTGAAGGCACTATGACATCACACGATAGGTTCAGCTGCCTTTGTGACTTTGCAGGAAGCGCAGAAACGTGGCTGTGACGTCACAGGATGGGTTCATCTGCCTCTGTGACCTCACAGGAAGTACAGAAACTTCACAATGATTGAACATTCAATATGGCTTCATCTCAAATAACATCCTTATTCCCTATATTACTTACTTGCCTTGAGGCACATAAGGCATCCACAAGAGAGCACCACTGCTTCTGGTCTACATGTCCTATATAGTATACACATAGTACAATGTGGCTCTGGTAAATAGTAGTGCCCTATGAGGTGTCATTTGAGATGGAGCCATTAAGACTCAGCTCTCTTTCTCTGTTGCTTCACAGGAAGTGCACTGGCTTCTGTGGGTCCTCAAAGATACTACTCAGCACCCTCTGTGACATTACATTTACATTTAAGTCATTTAGCAGACGCTCTTATCCAGAGCGACTTACAAATTGGACAAATTGACATCACAATGAATCCACAGAAGGTGCTTCACTGTGACCTCATAGCAGGTGTGGGGGAACTTAATACAAAAAAAATTGCCTCCTCTCCGATGTACAATGTTCTACTGCGCAAAATCACTGGACCTGTTGAAAGCAATATTGAAGCCTACTGATAGGCTTTGCCACCATATCACTTATAGCTATCCCATTTCTTAAAGATCGGTGGCGAGTAGTTTGAATACATAGGAAAGGGTACATAGGAAAGCCACTTAACAATGTTGATCCAACCATGAGAAGGGTGACGTTGCCCCTAGACGCTGATCTTGGTTTAGTTTCCCCACTAATGGTTAAGATTGGGGGAGGGAAAGCTAATCATAGATCTGTACTTAGGGGTAACATCACCCTAAAGCATCCAACCACAAGATGGGCAAATGTCCCTCTGGGACCTACAGACAGTGCTGGACTGGCTGTGACACCGGTTGTAAGGACACTCACCACTTGCTTATTTGTGTTTTAGTTGTTGCTGCTGCTGTTGTTGTTATTGGCATATTCTGAAGTTGACAAAGTTGAAATGAGATTCTCATTTTTAAAACTGCTTTTTTTGCCAAAAAATCTTTGTTTGTTTTGTTCCTAGTGTCCAGTTGATTATTTGTTTCTCTGGGAGTGATGTTCACTGTGTGTGTATGAACAGCCTTCAAAGCTTGATGTTTACTGTGTTTAAGCTGTCAGCTTCATTGTGAAAGGATAATTTGTGCATATGTGTGTATGCACATGGGTGTGTGTGCGTGTGCGTGAGCTTGTATGTGTCTCTGTGCGTGGGTGCATCTGTGCACGGGTGTTTGATAATTCATCCCCACTTAAACTGAACTATCAACAATGTCAAGTCAGCTGCAGTGATTTCCCCTCACATTCCCCCCCCCAAAAAACACTAATTTGAAATGAATGGATATGTTAAAGGAAGGGATATGTTTCTAAAGAACTCCTTGTTTGTACATCCTCCACTCCAGAGTGCTGCAGACTGTCTGTTCGTAAGTCAGGGTGGGTACAGGATACCTTTGTTAATCGGGTTACTGTTCGACTCTTGTTCAATCAAGCTATGTAACTGCTTTATCTCTAGTTGCTCCTGTCGGCACTTTGCAAGGTTGTTTCACTACAAGACACTACAACGCAACACTATTCCTTCAAATGCAGATGGAGTTGTGCTATCTAATGTAAGACAATGAGGTGAACCAATTGGAATCAGTTGATATTGGCTGCAATCAGAAGCCCTCATGTTTGGTGAACTGCCCTAGTAAGAGAGTGTCTCGGAAAAATCTACCATTCAATTTCGCAACAATAAAGGATGCTATGATGCATCCTTCCAGTGCATTATAACGGTCATTCTCGTACATTTTGTGAAATCAAATATCTAACACAGAGAGTTATGTCTATTGTACACGACATTTCTATCTTGTGTCCTCGAAGCTCCATGACGAGGTTCACACGGGCAGGGGTTAGAGGTCAGGGGGAAGTGCTTACATGTAGCGGGTTGGTCAGGGTTAGCCTTGAATATTTACTTAATGAAATACAGATCTATATTTAAAAAATGTTTACTTGAACGTGTGTAAAAGCCTTTAATTAGCCAGGTAATGCCATTAAGTGTTCTCTGGTCTGATGTGCTGTGTACCTGTCTGTCACTCCACAATTCTCTTCTTTCTTCTGCCATCTAGTCATGCACTTTTCACACGATTTGCCGATCTCAACTGTATTGTTCTTTCCAGCACTGTTGCGTTAACTAGGGTTGATACGTGATTAGTGCAGCTTGGTTCCGCTCAGTTCGCCTCAGCTCAGAAGTATAAAAAGGGTATTAAAGCCTGGTGAAGAGAAATCTATCGTTTTACTTATTTACTTACTTACTTAGTCCTTTTCATTCCATTGTGAAACATTATGCTACCGGCCCGGATTTTTTGGAAATTAGTTGTTGAAATTGAAAACTCAACTTCACTTTAGTGACCCATGGTCACTTTATGGCCCATGGTTGAGCTACAGCTGGCAGTCTCTTCTGTGGCTTAAGTATATCCCAACTATCTGGTATGGGAAGACTGCCCAATCTGTAGTACCACATTCTGCTGAAAAAAAACTAGAAAAAATACAACTGAAATAAAGGAGTGCATTCAGAACCTATTCAGACCCTTTGACTCTTTCAACATTTTGTTACATTACAGCCTTATTCTAAAATTGATTAAATTGTTTTCCCCCCTCAGTCTACACACAACACCCCATAATGACAAAGCAAAAACCGTTTTTTAGACATTTTTACAAATTTACTGAAATATCACATTTACATAAGTATTCATAACTTTGTTGAGGGACCTTTGACAGCAATTACATAAAATGCTCTCCTTTATCCTGTCTCTACTTTATATTTGTGTCTCCCATCTGCAGGACAGGGAACTATTACTAAATTAGTATTTCATTAATTGTAATCATTTATCATTGAAAATAAATACATAAACAAGCTTTACAATTAATAAGCATTTATACAGTGCATTTGGAAAGTATTCAGACCCATTGAATATCTCCAAATTTTGTTCCATTACAGCCTTCTAAAACAGTACCCTATAATGTCAAAGCAAGAACAGGTTTTAAGACATTTTTGCAAATGTATAAAAAAATACTGAAATATCACATTTCCATAAATATTCAGAGCCTTTACTCAGTACTTTGCTGAGGCACCTTTGGCAGCGATTACAGCCTCAAGTCTTCTTGAGTATGACGCTACAAGCTTGGCACACCTGTATTTGGGGAGTTTCTCCCATTCTTCTTTGCAGATCCTCTCAAGCTATGTGAAGTTGGATGGGGAGTGTAGCTGCACAGCTATTTTCAGGTCTCTTCAGAGATGTTCAATCGGGTTCAAGTCTGGGCTCTGGCTGGGCCACTCAAGGACATTCAGAGACTTGTCCCGAAGCCACTCCTGCGTTGTCTTGGCTGTGTGCTTAGGGTCATTGTCCTGTTGGAAGGTGAACCTTCACCCCAGTCTGAGGTCCTGAGTGCCCTGGAGCAGGTTTTCATCAAGGATCTCTCTGTACCTTTAGGCTTCCATGCTCACATCAGCGGCCCTTCTACTCGTCACGGCATATGCTACTGGCAGGATCAACCAGGTAGCCACCCGCAACGTAGAGGTTGTACCTGGGCACGCTGAGTGGAGAACGGCCAGGGCACGGTCCTATCCCTTAAGGGGAGGAGGCCCTGGTCTAATCCACCGTGCGCCCAGCGGCTGGAACCACGGGAGCTGGGCGCCGCTCGAGAGGTCTTTGTCTAGCTGGAGGGTTTAGTAGGAAACGCACAACCGGGTTTGAGAAACACATGTCTCTGGCGTCGGTGCATAGCGGAGTGGCCCCTGCTACAGACATCGCTGCCGGGGCATGCCACTCCCCGCACCGGAACATCAATGTAGGGCCACTGGGTCAGATGGGTTGGCTGGGTATTGCTCGGGCAGGGCTCGGCTGGAGTGTATTGGAGAAACTGGGTGAACCGTCTCCGAAAGAGGCTCCACCGATAGAGGTGAATCCACATGGGGCGGGAGGAACCGTCCGTCAGAACACTGGCCAGTGACCGGTTGACGGGGGCCCTCCCAGGTGAAAAACGGATGCCAATCGGTCAGAAGGAATGAAACTGGGTAGACAACAGAGAGGAACCATGGGGACGTGAGGTGAACGTGGGGATAGAGCAGAGCTCAATATCCACCTGCAACCAAGCAGGTGACTGGGCTCAAGAGCCTTGCCCTCCCTGGGGCTAAACAACCACCAATCGGTCGTTGAAGGACCCAGAACCCTCGAAACAGCCCGTTTCTACATAACCGCATGGGTGTAGAAGTTTGCCACCGTCCCCGGATCTCTAGGACAAGGTTCTCTGTTTGTCGAAACCCAGGTTTCTGAAATCGCGCCGGTACCTGTCACCCGCAGGGCTTCAGTGTTCCGCCGTCGGGGGTCAAATCCCTCAACCCCCGTTTTCGTCTTTAACTGTTAATACCTCAAAGTTAAAGTCCAATCTGGAAGGACTTTTTGCACGAAAGGGCACACCTAGACGCGCATTTCCATCTAATCAAAACCTTTTAATCAAAATATTTGACCACCCGGTAACTGTAGCCCATCACCAGAGACAGTAGGAGTCAGGATTTGGAATCTCTAGACCCTCGAAGTATTTTTTTATAATTATTTAAAAAATCAGTCCAGCCGTCCATGCCCCCCTGAAGGCATTTAGAGCCATCCCAAATTTGCACCTGGTAACCCAACTCTAAATGCCTTCAGGGGGGTGCTGGAGGTCCATGGCCGGGTAGGGAGCACCCCCCCCCCCCCCATCCAGTTCCTGCCACTGGTAATTTTTGTGGTTTTTCAAAAGATCTTCTAAAAATGACAGTTCAACTTTCGCTCCAGAGACTAAGTCCAGCCATGCACCTGGTGATTGAATGGGTTACCAGGTGTCGAGCCTCCACAGGCTAACTCCAGACCTCCATGCCTCTGGGCCTACTCTCTCTGCCCTGCCTGCTCTCCTTCAGCTCGGTGCACCTGGTATCTTTATAACACCCTGGTCCTTCAGAACCCCAGGCCTCCATACATTCTCAACCGTGACCAAATGACACACACAGACAAGGGTGAATTTCAAAGAAATGTACTTTTATTTATCAGTGAATCATGGATTGATATGTCCCTCGATTAGTGACCGGGCCAGGCTGGAGTTACGAGACAAATTATTGTACCGGTAATACCGTGCCTGCGTAGCCAGAGAGTGAGACATATGGTCGGCCATGGCTCCGCGGTCTGTAACCAACTCTTGATTAAAGATAATTGTAGCAACGCTTCGTCGAAGTGTACCAAAGGTCACTTTACTTCCAATGCCGAACTCAGCAAATATCTGGGCAACATACTCACCGAGACTATCGTATGTTTTGCCGCAGGACGTGAAAAAGAACTGCTCCGTGTCTGAGCTGAAGCCACTCAGATGAGGCCTGATCTGATGGAAGTGTTTAAGCCAAGTACTCCTCCTCCAACATCACAATTCTGCACTTCCCGACGCTATAGTTCGTTTTGTGGCTTGCAACGCACAGTTGGTAACCCCCACTTTCCTGGGTTACTTCCATAAAATCCCTCTCATGGAACATGGTGACTGGGGATCACCTCGTGCCATTAAATATGGCCAACCGGTTGGTTATGAGAGCCGCAAACCTATGCCTGTCAGAGCAGGTGGCTCGGACTTCCAGTCTATTGAGAACCGAAGGAATCGCCTCTACTTAGCTCGACGAACCGGCTTAACTCCTCATCGCTGAGCACCTCGTCTCAACAGCGGTTGCGAAATTTTGCCCTGTGCATTGCCTGGGTCTGCCGCAAATCCCAGTTCATCGTTGCCAAGCAGAGTAACACACTTCAAATTCCACCGGCTTTAGCATGCCGACTTTTCAGTCGGTACTGCAGAAGATACTTCAGAAAACTTAGTACATCAGCCCGATACATTTTTTACGTGGATGGTGCCAAACCACACCCTTCACATTGGCTATACCACTCAGACACACGTCTGTAATTAGCCGTGGAACACAGTCCTTCATCGGTCTTGCCCTCTGACATTATGTGGAGGAATTCCCGTACTCAGGATAGACTGGAGCGAGTATTGATAATGTGTTTCACTGAAGGGTTTTTACCCAGAATGAAGCCTTCATATTCAGTCAAAATGTCATGTTTTTCACCTCGTAGGCCCTCGGGCTTCAATGGTGGATGACTCACCGTCGACCTCATCACTCTTGCTGTCGTCCGTTGAAGTCCACCTGACGCAGCCTTGCTCCCTCGGTTCCGACAATATTCCACCACCGCTCTGGCTGGTTGCCTGTTTGCTCAACCGACCAACGAACTAGCTCTCTAACCCTCTAACCCTCTAACCCTAACCCTTTTATAGACACATAGTTATTATATACACAGAGTTATTATACATACACACACACACACAGTTATTATACACACACACGCACCCAGTTATTATACACACACAGTTATTATACACGCACACAGTTTGTGTATACACAAAGTTATTATACATACACGCACACAGTTATTATACACACACCCACACAGTTATTATACGCGTGCAGTTATTATACACACACACTTATACACACACTCTATCCAGCATGCCTCGAATTAGGCATGATGATACACACTGTTTCTGGGTTACAAATTTGAAACCTATTTTTGAGCAGTTTTTCATGAACATGGCCGAAAATCATGTTTTAGGCCATATCCAGCATGCCGCGAATTAGGAATTACAAACACACAGTTAGTATGTACACATAGTTATTATACAAATACAGTTATTGTACACACTATTATACACACACACAGTTATAATGCACACACATTTATTAAACACACAGTTATTACACGCACATGCTTATTATACGCACATGCCGCGAATTAGGAATTACAAACACACAGTTGGTATGTACACATAGTTATTATACAAATACAGTTATTGTACACACTATTATACACACACACACCTGTTATGAATAGAGTTATTATACACATACACACTTATACACACACCCTATCCAGCATGCCTCGAATTAGGCATGACGGGACGCATCGTTTCTGGGTTACGAATTTGAAACATATTTTTGATCAGTTTTCCATCAACATGCTGAAAATCACATTTTAGGCCCTATCCAGCATGCAGCGAGTTACGCAAGACGGGAGACACTGTTTCTGGGTCACAAATTTGAAGAAGAAAAATTCAGCACTTTTTCATTAACATGCCACTAGTTCGTAATGACGGGAGACTGTTTCTGGGTCATGAGTTTGAAACATATTTTTGAGCATGAATGTGGCCGTTCCGTTCTGTTATTCTCATAGACATCATTCAAACAGTTTTATAAACTTCAGAGTGTTTTCTATCCAATACTAATAATAATATGCATTCACTCTGGGCACGCTATTCATCTAAAAGTGAAAATGCTGCCCCCTATCCCAAACAAGTTATACAACCTGCTACTTAGGGAGAGGAGCTCCAGGCTGAAGCGCGATAGCACAGTCGTATGGCGATGAGGCGGCAGAGATGGGGTGTGGTGCTTACTGAATACAGGAGCTAGACTGATATTCTGGAGGAAGAGAAGACAGGTCTGGGGGTTCTGGAATGGACTGGGGTGCAGACAAAGCAGGAGGAAGGGCAGAATGTAGACAATTAGAATGACAAAACGTACTCCACGTCGTAACCCTTCCGGTAGACCAGTCAAGTGGGTTGTGTAGCTTTAACCATGGATGGCCCAGAACCAGAGGTGAGTGAAAACAGTCGATTATGTGGAAACTGATCTTTTCCTGGTGATTACCAGAGAGACGCAGGATAACCGGAATAGTTCTCTCCAAAACACGGAAGAGTAGTTTTCCATTGAGAGCGTTGGCATCCAGAGGTGAATCAAGCAACAGTGTCCAGACCCAACTGATTAACAACCCCTCAGTCCAGAAAACTTTTGTCTGCACCTGAATCGTCAAGAGCGGGCAGAGGAAAAGCCTGGCTCTGCCACACCAGGTTGGCCTCAAGCAGGGGTCTGGGAGATGATGGGCAGGTGATTTGGCTCAACAGTATATCCCCTACTACTGCTGAGCCCCCTCTTTGGAGACCAGATGACCAATCTGGCCACAGTATAGACAGCTCCTAGTACTGACACGCCGCTGCCTCTCCTCTGGAGATAGACGGGTCCGGCCAAGCTGCATGGGTTCAGGATTAGAACCTGCCTGGTGATGTGATGCAGTCAGAGAAATTGAGCAAAGCACAGAAGCAGACGTTATGGGACATGCAACCCTACCTACCCTCTCCCTCCGACGCTCACGGAGACGGTTGTCAATGCGGATAGTGAGAGAAATGAGTTCATCAGGCTCCTCTCTGGACACCAACTCATCCTTGAGGGTCTCAGTGAGTGTGTTCCGGAATGCTCACTGAGGAGCCTCATCATTCCAACCGCTCTCTGCGGCGAGGGTGCGGAACTCACATGCCATCTCAGCCACACTCTGAGAGCCTTGACGAAGGGACAGAAGTCATTTGGCAGCATCCTTTCCACAGACCGGGTGGTCGAAGACCCTACTCATCTCATCTGTGAATCCACTGTAGGAGGACCAGAGATGACTCTCTCCCAAACCGCAGTGGCCCAGGAGAGCGCTGCTCCCCGAAGGCAGCCAATCAAAAAATAAATCTTGGCTCATTCACTAGCATAAGAGTAAGGCTGTTGCTCAAATACTAGTGAACATTGTACAAGAATGCACATGCCACGATTGCCATCATAGCGCTCAGGAATCGGAAGAAAAAGCTCCCGGGGTGGAGAAGAGGAACTGGAGACAGGTTGTGTATTCTGGACGGAGGTTCGGACCTGTAGGTCAGACAGGTTCCGTGAAAACTCTTTGATGTTCTCCTGTAGGGTTTTCAGGGCTTGGTCATGTTGGTCAAGAAGGGTGCCTTGACCAACAAGAATTTGATGAATAGTTGGAGAGCCTGCTGGGTTCATCGTTGGCCAGATCGTACTGTTACGATGAGCGATGGGGGGGAACCCAAGAGCGGACTCAGAAGAGGTAGCCGGGATGAATGCCCAAAAATGTTTAATGAACACAGAGAAATGGGGAGTGCAGAACCTGGGTAGCTCAGATGAGTTGCAAAAACCCAGGAGTTTAGAATGAGGTTGGAGTTGGATGAGTAGAACAGGGGAACAGGTCCTGAGGGGAATCCAAGGTAATTGTGGTAAGTGATATCCAGAGCAAGGTGGTTGGTGGTGAGATGTGGAACAGGAGACAGGAGCCAGAGACAGAGCGGTAACTGCAAGGAGAGGACAAAAATGGTATAAGCAGGAAAACGAGCACAGCAGAGCAACAGGAGTTTATGTAGAGATCTTGATTTATGGATGAGTTGTAGCTGGTAGGGATCTGCTCTGACTCCAGCACACCTGTCTCTAACCACACAATTAAACAGAGAGGGAGAGGGAGAGTACAGGGAAAGAACTGTAGGTCAAGGAGACACCGGACTACCACCAGCGGGTGTAGCAGGAACAGATGTGACAATTACAACTTCACATAACATGACACAAGAAGAAAGACTAGCTATAACCCAGCTAAGACAAAACAAACATATAACAATTAAACCTGCAGACAAATGGATAACCAGCAATATCTCCTGGAAGCCAATCGCCAACTTTCCAATACACAACACTACACTCCCATCCCCACTTCCAGACAGATTATAGCGGACCTCTATAAAAATAAATACATTTCACATTGACAGAAATAATATTTAGATGGACCTGATATACCGAGACAGATACTTTAAAAAAATCTCTTACCAAAAATTCACAAAACACCAGAGATGTGGACTGTCCCTTTTCGGGTCGCCATGGGAAGACCGATCGTCTCAGATTGTGGCAGCGAGTCATCTCCAGCAGCTGAATTTATAGATCACTTACTCAATCTCATCTCACAAAAGCATGCCAGCTAGATCAAGGACACATATCACTTCATAGTGACTCCGTACCATTGCAGTCCCAGCACACGCATATCTTTTCACCATAGAAATAGACTCTCTTTATACAAACATAAACATCCCTTCAGGGATGGCAGCAGTGGGAGCCGCACTCTGAAGATATCCAGATAGACAGAGACCAGACAAACACATTTTACAGCTACTTGAACTGGGGCTCAGAAATAATGACTTTATATTTAATAACCAATACTATCTACAGATCCATGGGACAGCAATGGGCAAAAAGTTCGCTCCAGCCTACGCCAACATACATTTTTTATTTTATTTTATTTTACCGTTATTTTACCAGGTAAGTTGACTGAGAACACGTTCTCATTTGCAGCAACGACCTGGGGAATAGTTACAGGGGAGAGGAGGGGGATGAATGAGCCAATTGTAAACTGGGGATTATTTGGCGGACTGGGAGATGACTTATTATATGTGGCGGACTGGGAGACCACAGCTGAGACCACAGTGACAAAAGCATGGATTCATTTTTCTGCGTCATTTTTGGACAGAAAGTTTCTGATTTTTGCAATGTTACGTAGATGGAAAAAAGCTGTACTTGAAACAGTCTTGATATGTTCGTCAAAAGAGATCAGGGTCCAGAGTAACGCCAAGGTCCTTCACAGTTTTATTTGAGACGACTGTACAACCATAAAGATCAATTGTCAGATTCAACAGAAGATCTCTTTGTTTCTTGGGACCTAGAACAAGCATCTCTGTTTTGTCCGAGTTTAAAAGTAGAACATTTGCAGCCATCCACTTTCTTATGTATGAAACACAGGCTTCCAGCGAGGGCAATTTTGGGGCTTCACCATGTTTCATCGAAATGTACAGCTGTGTGTCATCCGCATAGCAGTGAAAGTTAACATTATGTTTCTGAAAGACATCACCAAGAGGTAACATATATAGTGAAAACAATAGTGGTCCTAAAACGGACCCTTGAGGAACACCGAAATGTACAGTTGATTTGTCAGAGGACAAACCATCCAGAGACAAACTGATATCTTTGCGACAGATAAGATCTAAACCAGGCCAGAACTTGCCTTGAAACTTCCAAAAGAGACTATAAACAAGGTGGCTTTCCACCGAGTACACAGACTTGGAGCTCGGAGCGACAAGACCAATGGTCCCCGACCGATCAATGCAAAATTTGAACTCTACCAACAAAAGGAGCTGATCAAAAGCAGGGGAAGGGAGCTTAAAATGACAAAATTTGGTCTCAATGACCAATTTCCGAGGGAGATAAACGAACAATGTAAGAGACTGTTTCTGGTACAGCGGCAACAGAGGGAGAAGGGTAAGCGTGCCTTTCTCATTGTGGACAAACTATAGATGGACAGCTATTCCGAGACAGCTCCATAACAGCATGGCTGTAATAGATTCTACCGGGACTGTAGGTTATGAAAAAAAGAAAGTATGGGAACTGTAAAAAATATCTGAACACTATGAAGTGGATATGAACACACATACTCAATTACATGCTCACTTACACATACAGACTTATACACACACACACACACACACACACACATCTGATCTCGCTCTCTTCTCTCACTCTCTCTTTCTCTCTTTTCTCTTCTCTTCTCTCCCTCTCACCTCTCTATTGTCGAACTGTTTTATAATTTAATATGTTTCTTGTTTGTCTATCTTTTTATGTATTTGTCTACAAGTTTATATATGTTTACAACAAGCAAGGGGAAGATATCAGAATAGGGGCATTGGGGAATAATAACATATTGTACGGAATACATTAGCACTGTAGTGAAGCCATCTTTCATGATCATGTGAAACGTCAATTGCTATGGAAAATGCAGGGATGTTGTCACGTTCCTGACCTGTTTTCTGTTTATTTTGTATGTGTTAGTCGGTCAGGGCGTGAGTTTGGGTGGGCAGTCTATGTTATGTGTTTCTATGTTGGTTAATGGGTGACCTGATATGGTTCTCAATTAGAGGCAGGTGGTTTACGTTTCCTCTGATTGAGAGCCATATTAAGGTAGGTGGTTTCACATTGTTTGTTGTGGGTGGTTGTCTCCTGTGTCTGTGTCTATGTTTGTTTGTCCGTTCGTTCGTTTTGTGTAGTCATTTTTCCTGTTTGTGCGTTCTTCGTTACATGTAAGTTCTTACGTCCAGGTCTGTCTACATCGTTTTGTTATTTTGTAAATTCTCAAGTGTTGTTTCGTGTTCGTCTATCATTTAAATAAATTCATTATGTCAAACTACCACGCTGCATATTGGTCATCTGATCCTTCTCGCCTCTCCTCGTCTGAGGAGGAGGAAGAAGTAGAAGATCGTTACAGATGTGTTTTTAAATGATGTATTTATGAAGCAACTTTAACAGTGATACCATATGGATTACAATTATCATCATGTATATTAAGGCTATACGCACTACATGTTACACACATAGACACTCAACAATGCAAATTGGCAGAGTTATTATTTTTTTGGACAGCACACATTATACTCTTATACATCTTACTCTTATACAGACATCGTACACACTTTCCCTAAATCACATCCAATATCATACACATCAACCTACTCAGATTTACTACACACATAATATATTGTCTCAATTCTCTTACATCTGTGGCATTGGCTCACAGGCAAACAGGCAAAGGAATAAAACAAATATTGCTAGAACCTATTTCTTGAATTCTAAACATTAGAACATTAGAGAGCTCTAATTTTGACCGTCATAATACCTCTGATGGCAGTAACTTTACAAGCACTAATTATGATCAATTTAGACTGAGAATAGTATCTAGTTATGGTAAGAGGTGAAATAAGTATAGCCAGTTGTAATTGTAACGGTTTAGCAGATTATTAAAAAAGAAGATCAGTCTTTACTGGCTAAAAGAAAAGGAATATAACATATACTGTTTACAGGAAACTCACTCTACATCCTTAGATGAAGTTGCGTGGAAAAAGGAATGGGGTGGTGAAATCATTTTCTGTCATGGACAAAGAAACTCAAAAGGTGTGATGATATTAATTAACAAAAAATGTGATCTGAATGTGCAAATAGTCAGGAATGGTTCGCAAGGAAGGTGGGTCTTTTTGAATATGAAAATGGACGAAAAGGAGATTTGGCTCATTAATCTACATGGTCTAAATCAGGATGATCCATACTTCTTCAAAAATATTTATACCAATTTATTGAACTTACAGACAACAAATGATCAAATCATTATGGTAGGAGACTATAACACAGTGTTAAGTACCTCAATGGATCATGAAGGTAATCACTCCACAAACTATCATCACCGTGCCCTTAAGTAAATCAGAAATATTATGGACACATTAGAAATAGTGGATATTTGGAGACTAAAAAAACCCAACCTACATGGAGGAGACTTAATCAAGCTAGTCATCTTGACTACATTCTTGTCTCTTTCTTTCTTGCATCAAAGGTTAAAAAAGTTTTAATAGGAGACAGAATGTGATTGGATCATCATCTAATTGGCCTTCACATAACTCTTATAAAATGTCCACGTGGACAGGGATATTGGAAATTTAATCAAAGTTTACTGGAGAACAACTTATTTTTTAACCTTTCTAGCTCAGGGGTTCCGCTAGCGGAACACCCACAACATTCCATTGAAAAGACAGCGCGTGAAATTCAAAAATATTTTTGAAGAAATATTTTACTTTCACACATTAACAAGTCCAATACAGCAAATGAAAGATAAACATCTTGTTAATCTACCCATGGTGTCCGATTTCAAAAATGATTTACAGTGAAAGCACAACATATGATTATGTTAGGTCAGAGCCAAGTCACAAACACACACAGACATTTTTTCAGCCAACAATAGGAGTTAGAAAAAGCAGAAATATAGTTAAAATGAATCACTAACCTTTGATTATCTTCATCAGATGACAGTCATAGGACATCATGTTATACATGTATTGTGTGTTTTGTTCGATAATGTGCATATATATATAAAAAAAATCTCAGTTTCCATTGGCGCGTTACATGCAGTAATGTTTTGATTCCAAAACATCCGGTGATTTTGCAGAAATACTCATAATAAACATTGATAAAAGATGCAGAGCGTCTGCTAAATGACTTAAATGTAAATGTAATGCAAGTGTTATTCACAAAATTAAAGATAAACTTATCCTCTATGCAACCGCTGTGTCAGATTTCAAAATAAACTTTACGGAAAAATAATAATCTGAGAACGGCGCTCAGAGCACAATCCAGCAAAAGAAATAGTCGCCATTTTGGCGTCAACAGAAGCTACAAAAACACTATAAATATTCACTTACCTTCGAATAACTTCATCAGAAGGCACTCCCAGGATTCCCAGTTTGACAATAAATTACTGATTTGTTCCATAAAGTTCCATAAAGCCCATCATTTAGCCACTTGTTGTTAGCATGTTCAGCCCAGTAATCCCTTTTCATGACGCACGAGCAATCCCTCCAGACAAAAACTCAAAAAGTTCCGTTACAGGTCGTAGAAACAAGTCAAATGATGTATGCAATCCATATTTAGGATGTGTTTAACTTCTTGTGAATAGGGGGGGCGCTGTTTTCACTTTGGAAAAAATCGTGCTGAAATTAAACGGCCTCGTACTCTGTTCTAGATCATACAATATGCATATTATTATTCCTATTGGATAGAAAACACTCTGAAGTTTCTAAAACTGTTTGAATTATATCTGTGAGTAAAACAGAACTCATTTGGCAGTAAACTTCCATACAGGAAGTGAAAAATCTGAAAACGAGGCTCTGTGTCAGTGCCTGCCTATTCAACTGGCTTTTATTTATCGATCTGTATGCACTTCATACGCCTTCCACTAGATGTCAACAGGCAGTGGAAGGTTGAAAGGGGTGTCTAGCTTGATCTGAGGCCGAATAAGAGCTTTTGGAGTGGCAGGTCCGCCCATTTTCAGAATTTTCAATGTCTTCAATGACAATCCATCAGGACACTATGAGAATTTCCAGCACTGTGTTGAGTTTAAGCTTCCTGGAGCAACGGGAAGTGGTTTATTTACCCCAAAAGTGGTTTTGACTTCACAATTACAGTTAGTGAAAACACTGCATTCAACCCTCTGTAAATCAGTCAGTTCTTAACGTAAAGACTTGAAACTCAGGATTCTGTAAAAGCCTACACCAATGAGGATATGTGTTTACTTCCTGTAACAACTAGAAGTGCCTTAAATTGGTGTCATAGGGGTTGTTTCGAAGGGTTAAAAAGGTCACATCTTTCCAAAATGTCATATACAGTGGGGAGAACAAGTATTTGATACACTGCCGATTTTGCAGGTTTTCCTACTTACAAAGCATGTAGAGGTCTGTAATTTTTATCATAGGTACACTTCAACTGTGAGAGACGGAATTTAAAACAAAAATCCAGAAAATCACATTGTATGATTTTTAAGTAATTAATTCGCATTTTATTGCATGACATAAGTATTTGATCACCTACCAACCAGTAAGAATTCCGGCTCTCACAGACCTGTTAGTTTTTCTTTAAGAAGCCCTCCTGTTCTCCACTCATTACCTGTATTAACTGCACCTGTTTGAACTCGTTACCTGTATAAAAGACACCTGTCCACCCACTCAATCAAACAGACTCCAACCTCTCCACAATGGCCAAGACCAGAGAGCTGTGTAAGGACATCAGGGATAAAATTGTAGACCTGCACAAGGCTGGGATGGGCTACAGGACAATAGGTAAGCAGCTTGGTGAGAAGGCAACAACTGTTGGCGTAATTATTAGAAAATGGAAGAAGTTCAAGATGACGGTCAATCACCCTCGGTCTGGGGCTCCATGCAAGATCTCACCTCGTGGGGCATCAATGATCATGAGGAAGGTGAGGGATCAGCCCAGAACTACACGGCAGGACCTGGTTAATGACCTGAAGAGAGCTGGGACCACAGTCTCAAAGAAAACCATTAGTAACACACTACGCCGTCATGGATTAAAATCCTGCAGCGCACGCAAGGTCCCCCTGCTCAAGCCAGCGCATGTCCAGGCCCGTCTGAAGTTTGCCAATGACCATCTGGATGATCCAGAGGAGGAATTGGAGAAGGTCATGTGGTCTGATGAGACAAAAATAGAGCTTTTTGGTCTAAACTCCACTCGCCGTGTTTGGAGGAAGAAGAAGGATTAGTACAACCCCAAGAACACCATCCTAACCGTGAAGCTTGGAGGTGGAAACATCATTATTTGGGGATGCTTTTCTGCAAAGGGGACAGGATGACTGCACCGTATTGAGGGGAGGATGGATGGGGCCATGCATCGCGAGATCTTGGCCAACAACCTCCTTCCCTCAGTAAGAGCATTGAAGATAGGTCGTGGCTGGGTCTTCCAGCATGACAACGACCCGAAACACACAGCCAGGGCAACTAAGGAGTGGCTCCGTAAGAAGCATCTCAAGGTCCTGGAGTGGCCTAGCCAGTCTCCAGACCTGAACCCAATAGAAAATCTTTGGAGGGAGCTGAAAGTCCGTATTGCCCAGCGACAGCCCCGAAACCTGAAGGATCTGGAGAAGGTCTGTATGGAGGAGTGGGCCAAAATCCCTGCTGCAGTGTGTGCAAACCTGGTCAAGAACTACAGGAAACATATGATCTCTGTAATTGCAAACAAAGGTTTCTGTACCAAATATTAAGTTCTGCTTTTCTGATGTATCAAATACTTATGTCATGCAATAAAATGCAAATTAATTACTTAAAAATCATACAATGTGATTTTCTGGATTTTTGTTTTAGATTCTGTCTCTCACAGTTGAAGTGTACCTGTGATAAAAATTACAGACCTCTACATGCTTTGTAAGTAGGAAAACCTGCAAAATCGGCAGTGTATCAAATACTTGTTCTCCCCACTGTATGTGGTTAGGCAACCCTCATGAACTGTAAATCAGTCATTTCTCCCATCAGATGTACAATAAAAACTCACACACACAGCCAGGATGGAGTGACACAGTATGTGGCTTAAAGACACACAGAACCTGCAATAGTTACCGGCGTTCGCACCATCAAAGAACCGTTAGACCTAGAGCTCTGAAACTTTATAAACCTGTTCTAGAGCTTAAGTCGGTAGTGCACTATGAGTTATGTGGTTTTATAAGGTTCTCAGGCTGAGACACAGCCTTGTCCATTTGCAATAACTTCAATTCATTTTAAACGTTGAGAAAATGACTACTCTTAGAAAAGGCCCAGAATCACAAGACTAGGTGCATTGAAACCGCCTCGGCTCATAGAGACTGACATTACACGTTTCTGTCCGATAGCTCGTACAGGGACCCCGTAGCAACCCCCGAAATAAGTTAATTTCCAGCACTAACTAAGGTCGCTGCTCGGGCTCCGAATGACCTATTGACCCGAAACTCGGGATCCAGGGTCGCCTCAGCTAGGCCTACACATAATGTCAGAACTGGACCCGCAGCTCGAATGTAACCATGTTTTTAAAGGTTTTTTTATGGTTGTAACAGAAGGCGCTATGAATTGTGGGCCTGCTCTAAAATATGTGAGAGCTGCCTTCTAAAAGAGTTGGTCAGAGTGAATTTGGTGTCAGTATGTGTATGTTTTTTGTCAGTATGATATCTTATTGACTGATGGCTGACTTGATGGCAGTATAATATATTGGCATTGCACATTTTATATTGCAAATGGACAGTGTACATTTCCAATGTATTTAATGAGGGATTTACCATCACCAAATGGACAGGCTGAAATCAACACCAACAAGCGATGGAGAGGAATAACTATCACTGCTCGGCCATCCCGAGTTCAACGGGCCAGTCAGTTGGGCATTTCTGCAGTATATTAGAGCATGTCCAATTCATGATGGTAAATGCCCATTGTAAGACATTGCAAATGGACTGTTTACATTTGTCCATTTCCAATGCATTTAATGAGTGATTTTCATGTTAGGACTTCCTATTACGAAATGGACATGCTGAATCAATATCAACGATAAATTCTTCCTTCCTATGATAAAACATGACAAATAGACCTTCTAGGTTGATTCAGTGCTTAACATAGTGATATACACTGCTCAAAAAAATTAAGGGAACACTTAAACAACACAATGTAACTCCAAGTCAATCACACTTCTGTGAAATCAAACTGTCCACTTAGGAAGCAACACTGATTGACAATAAATTTCACATGCTGTTGTGCAAATAGAATAGACAACAGGTGGAAATTATAGGCAATTAGCAAGACACCCCCAATAAAGGAGTGGTTCTGCAGGTGGTGACCACAGACCACTTCTCAGTTCCTATGCTTCCTGGCTGATGTTTTGGTCACTTTTGAATGCTGGCGGTGCTTTCACTCTAGTGGTAGCATGAGACGGAGTCTACAACCCACACAAGTGGCTCAGGTACTGCAGCTCATCCAGGATGGCACATCAATGCGAGCTGTGGCAAGAAGGTTTGCTGTGTCTGTCAGCGTAGTGTCCAGAGCATGGAGGCGCTACCAGGAGACAGGCCAGTACATCAGGAGACGTGGAGGAGGCCGTAGGAGGGCAACAACCCAGCAGCAGGACCGCTACCTCCGCCTTTGTGCAAGGAGGAGCACTGCCAGAGCCCTGCAAAATGACCTCCAGCAGGCCACAAATGTGCATGTGTCAGCATATGGTCTCACAAGGGGTCTGAGGATCTCATCTCGGTACCTAATGGCTAAAACGCTAATAAAACTAAATACATGCTCTAGCATCACCACTCTGGACGGTTCTGACGTAGAATATGTGGACAACTATAAATACCTCCAGACTCATACTAAGCATCTCCAATCCAAAATTAAATCTAGAATCGGCTTCCTATTTCCAACAAAGCCTCCTTCACTCACGCTGCCAAACATACCCTCGTAAAACTGACTATCCTACCGATCCTCGACTTCAGCGATGTCATTTACAAAATTGCCTCCAACACTCTACTCAGCAAACTGGATGCAGTCTATCACAGTGCCATCCGTTTTTTTCACCAAAGCCCCATATACCATCTACCACTGTGTCCTGTATGCTCTCGTCGGCTGGCCCTCGCTACATATTACTCTGCCAGACCCACTGGCTCCAGGTCATCTATAAGTCTTTGCTAGGTAAAGCTCAGGCTTATCTCAGCTCACTGGTCACCATAACAACACCCACCCGTAGCACGCGCTCAAGCAGGTATATCTCACTGGTCATCCCCAAAGCCAACACCACTTTTGGCCGCCTTTCCTTCCAGTTTTCTGCTGCCAGTGACTGGAGCAAATTGCAAAAATCGCTGAAGTTGGAGACTTATATCTGCCTCACTAACTTTAAGCATCAGCTATCTGAGCAGCTTACCGATCGCTGCAGCTGTACTTGGTCCATCTGTAAATAGCCCATCCAACTACCTACCTCATCCCCATAATGTTTTTATTTACTTTTTTTGCTCTTTTGCACACCAGTATTTCTACTTGCACATCATCATCTGCACATCTATCACTCCAGTGTTAATTTGCTACATTGTAATTACTTCGCTACTATGGCCTATTTATTGCCTTACTCCATTTGCACACGCTGTATATATATTTTTCTATTGTTATTGACTGTACTTTTGTTTATCCAGTGTGTAACTCTGTGTTGTTGTTTTTTGTCGCACTGCTTTACTTTATCTTTGCCAGGTCGCAGTTGTAAATGAGAACTTGTTCTCAACTAGCCTACCTGGTTAAATAAAGGTGAAATAAAAATATAAAAAACAGGATCAAATCAAATCAAACCCAGCCTAAAACCCCAAACAGCAAGCAATGCAGGTGTAGAAGCACGGTGGCTAGGAAAAACTCCCTAGAAAGGCCAAAACCTAGGAAGAAACCTAGAGAGGAACCAGGCTATGAGGGGTGGCCAGTCCTCTTCTGGCTGTGCCGGGTGGAGATTATAACAGAACATGGCCAAGATGTCCAAATGTTCTTAAATGACCAGCATGATCAAATAATAATAATCACAGTAGTTGTCGAGGGTGCAACAAGTCAGAACCTCAGGAGTAAATGTCAGTTGGCTTTTCATAGCCAATCATTGAGAGTATCTCTACCGCTCCTGCTGTCTCTAGAGAGTTGAAAACAGCAGGTCTGGGACAGGTAGCACATCCGGTGAACAGGTCGCACGTCCGATGCACCAGAACTCAATTTCGAGTGTCATAGCAAAGGGTCTGAATATTTATGTAAATAAACCTGTTTTCGCTTTGTCATTATGGCGTATTGTGTGTAGATTGAGGAACATTTTTTTTATTTAATCCATTTTCGAGTAAGGTTGTAACATAATAAAATTTGGGAAAGGGGTCTGAATACTTTCCAAATGCACTGCATATATTATAAAAGTGGTAATTTTCTTATGTCTCTGTGATTGTTTAACATAAGTATAAAAGTATCTTACCCTAACTCATTCACTACAGCATATAGACTGAAAACATCGTATTCATTATACTGTTAGAGCATGGGAAGGAGGTTATGTTAAAGATATGTCAGTAACACTTCATAAAAGCTCATACATGCTTATAAGAAATAGTAAGGCATTATATATTTTTTATTGGAATTTCAGTTATGTCCTGGATTAACTGAATGGATATGGACTTGCCCCGAAGCTGGTCGGTCAGCAGAGCCAATATATTTCACAACGTCTCCTTCATCAGTAGCATCCCTCATGTCTAGATTGGGAAAATACAAAGGAGGAGCCTACACCACTAGAGTGCAGTAGAGTGAGGTAGTTAGTATATGGATGTGGAATTTAAGAATCATGCCTAGCCATCAACATAGGGGTCAATTGCATTTTATTTCAGTAAATTCAGGAAGTATTTTTTCCATTGCCACACACCAACAGTAATTCTGGAAGTTCTCATCATGTAGAATAACAGTCAAAATCATTTTTAAAGTATATACATCAGAAGTTATATTAAGTCTGTAAAACTCATATTTAACCTGTGAAGACAAGATCGATCAACTTGACCAATGCAAATGTATGTATTTCCTCATAAAAAATGAATCATTTTGAAAAGATCAACTCTTGCGTGCTTGCCTGAGTGTGTGTGTGTGTGTGTGTGTGTGTGTGTGTGTGTGTGTGTGTGTGTGTGTGTGTGTGTGTGTGTGTGTGTGTGTGTGTGTGTGTGTGTGTGTGTGTGTGTGTGTGTGTGTGTGTGTGTGTGTGTGTGTGTGTGTGTGTGTGTGTGTGTGTCTGCACGTATGTCTCAGGGGTTGTAAGGGTGAAATTAGGTGAAAGGAGCTCCACCTTCACAGCAAACAAAAGCCTCTCCTCCTTTCCGCTCTCTCTCTCACTCCCTTCCTCGCTAACTTTTCTTCCCTCCCTCCTTCCCTCGTCTCTTATCTGTCCTGCCCGGATGTGCATGTCTGAGTGCTGTATCCTGCAGGTGCCTCTGGCAGTAGCGACAGTTAGGGAAGTTAGTAACAACTACTACAGGAAAGGAGTACAGAACATTAGTTGCTGTTGGAGAGACACCACACGGACCAAGCCTTTTAGTCTGGGAAGACCACGAACAGAGTAGGACTTCTGAGGATATCCTTTCTTCCTATCTATAGTATCTGGACTGAAGGACTCCTCTGATGGTGATTCAGTGACGGTTCTAACCTGGGTGTGCGCCATAACGGTGAAACTGGATGAACACAGGTGAGCTCGAAATGAGAGGAATAAGAGAAGGGAAGACAGTGTAAATTAATAATAGTTCATGTTGAGAGCATATCCTGGAGAGAGCGAGAACGTATTTAGTCAGGTTCATTATGAGATGATTATAATACATTAGGGTGATACATGCTTAAGACAGGTCTTACAATGTATTATAATTGCATCATATTCCATCTGCAGGCTAGTTAACTGTTTTTTATTTATTTTAGGTGTAGATCAGCTTTAATATTGCAGATATTATTGCAGTACCAGTCAGTTTGGACACAGCTACTAATTCAAGGGTTTTACTTTGTTTGTACTATTTTCTACATTGTAGAATAATAGTGAAGACATCAAAACTATGAAATAACACATATGGAATCATGTAGTAACCAAAAAAGTGTTGGTGAAGTACTGCATATACATTTTTACAAATATATTTTCCTTTATTATGTTACCATAACCCTACCACCCGTCCCCTAATTGGAGTAAACTGATGGACAACAACACTTTAACTTCTACTTCCAGCTTATACATACTAAATACATTTTACGGACAAAACTATTGTAAAATAAATAATTTTTGTTTTGTTTTTAATCCCGTCTTTCAGCTACCCCCAACCTATACAATCTATCTCTGAAGACCATTCAGTTTTGTTTTTGCCATGTATTTTTAACTGTGCTGTTTTCATAAAAGATCTGAACCTATATATATACATTTTACGGACCCAGTATATTTTTCATTAATTATATTGTTGTTTTTAGTCCCACCCTTCAGCTAGACTCAACCGCTCCCATCTAAACTCAGCAAAAAAATAAATGTCCTCTCACTGTCAACGGCGTTTATTTTCAGCAAACTTAACATAATACTTGTATGAACATAACAAGATTCAACAACTGAGACATAAACAGAACAAGTTCCATAGACTTGTGACTAACAGAAATTGAATAATGTGTCCCTGAACAAAGGCGGGACTGAGACAGGTAGGGGCGGGACTGAGACATGTAATGGCGGACTGAACGTAGTTATGTAGAGCACCTCAAGATAAAAACGTAATATTCAATATCGGCAAGTTAGACTAAATATTAGCACTACACAATCTGGTGGGTCAGTACAGGTGCATCAAAGCAGGGACCGAGAGACTGAAAAACAGCTTCTATCTCAAGGCCATCAGACTGTTAAACAGCCACCACTAACATTTAGTGGCCGCTGCCAACATACTGACTCAACTCCAGCCACTTTAATAATGGGAATTGATGGAAATTATGTACAAATGTATCATTAGCCACTTTAAACAATGCCACTTAATATAATGTTTACATACCCTACATTACTCATCTCATATGTATATGTATATACTGTACTGTATATCATCCACTGCATCTTGCCATCTTTATGTAATACATGTATCACTAGCCACTTTAAACTATGCCACTTTATGTTTACATACCCTACATTACTCATCTCATATGTATAGACTGTACACTATACCATCTACTGCATCTTGCCTATGCCGTTCTGTACCATCACTCATTCATATATCTTTATGTACATATTCTTTATCCCTTTACACTTGTGTGTATAAGGTAGTAGTTGTGGAATTGTTAGGTTAGATTACTTGTTGGTTATTACTGCATTGTCGGAACTAGAAGCACAAGCATTTCGCTACACTCGCATTAACATCTGCTAACCATGTGTATGTGACAAATACAATTTTATTTTATTTGATTTGGGTGATAACCTTCAATCTGGATAATAACACAAAACAAATCTTAAGACTAGAGAAATGTATCGACAAATATTTTGAAAACAAGCAACACCCAAACATGACGGAGAGTAAGACAGGGGAACCGATTTCAAAAAGAAATCGGACACAGACTATTTAATATTTTCACCACCGGGAATGGTAAAGGTCGAAACCGATCTGTTAAAATCAATAAATGACAAACTGGGTATACTTGAATTAGTAAGGATATAAAAGAGTTGAAGGCAAGCCTCGAGATGAGTGATGAAAAAGCTGCGACATTGGAGAAGGAAACAAACAAGCTAAAAGTGACAGTCAATAAGATTGAAATCGAAGTGAATGAACTTAAAAAGGAGAACATCGTTCTGAGAGAAGGCTTACTTGACATACAGACTAGATCCATGAGAGAGAATCTGGTACTTACAGGTATCCAAGAGAAAGAAGGAGAAGTTCCTGAATCTGTAGTTAGAGAGTTCCTCCTTACAGCGCTTCAGTAAAACAAGGTTGTCCACTATCGGCATATATATTTATTATTACTATCCAAATGTTAGCTGTTAAAATTAGATCAAACAATAATATTAAGGGATTAGAAATCCGTGGCTTAAAAACTAAGGTGTCATTTAACGCTGATGATTCATGTTTTCTTTTAAAACCACAACTAGAATCTCTCCACAGCCTCATAGAGGATCTAGATACCTTTGCTATCCTTTGTGGATTAAAACCACATTATGACAAGTGTACTTACTATATTACGTATTGGATCACAAAAAAAATGCTAATTTCACATTACCGTGTAGTTTACCAATTAAATGGTCTGACGGAGATGGACATACTCGGTATACAAATCCCAAAAGAAAGAAATAATCTCACTCCAAAACGTTTTTATAGAAATGTAGCAAAAATAGATAAGATCTTGCTACCATGGAAAGGAAAATACCTGTCTATTTGTGGAAAAATTACCCTGATTAACTCTTTAGTTATATCAGTTTACCTATTTGCTTATGGTTTTGCTTACACATTAGTTACCTGCTTTTTAAATTATATGAACAAAAAAGATTCAATTTGATTCTGAATGGCAAACCAGGCTAAATTAAAAGGCCTATTTATATAACGAATATGAATTCGGAGGGCAGAAATTATAAAAAATTAAAGCATTAGACCTCTCACTAAAGGCATCAGTCATACAAAAGTTATACTTAAATCCAAACTTGTTCTCTAGTAAATTGGTAGAAATTTCTCATCCTATATTCAAGAATGGCCCTTTTCCCTTTATTCAGATTACACCTGCTCACTTTCGGTTGTTTGAAAAGGAAATAATCTCCAAGCCTTAGAAAGTTAGTTGCAATTTCAGTTTAATCCACCTGAAAAGACAGAACAAATAATACAACAAATATTGTGGTAAACTCAAATATACTAATTGATAAAAAAAAATTTTTTTTTGAAGAAATGTTTAAAAAAGGTATAATTTTTGTGAATGATATCATAAATAGCACTGGTGGAGTTATGTCACACATGCAGCTAACACAGACATATGGAAATGTATGCTCTACCCAAAATTACAACCAACTAATTGCAGCATTACCACAAAAATGGAAGAGGCAAGTAGAAGGGGAAAAAAGTAACGAACTTGTATGTCGGCCCTGTATTTTGATAGGGGGCACAATTTAAACATATGGCAAAATATGCGTACCCATTTTAAACTGCCTATTTCTCATCCCCCGAAACTAGACTATGCATATAATAGTCAGATTAGGATAGAAAACACTCTGAAGTTTCCAAAACTGTAAGAATTTTGTCTGTGAGTTAAACAGAACTTTTATTGCAGGTGAAAACCTGAGAAAATTTCAAGCAGGAAGTGGCACTAATTTTGAGAGCTCTGTGTTCCAATGCCTTCCTATTGCATATGTGAAGTCATATCAATTAGACCTCTTTTTCTATGTCTTCCCTAAGGTGTCAACAGCCTTTAGACGTAGTTTCAGGCCTTTATTTTGAAGGATGAGCTTGCAAGAGCACATTGGGTAAGTGGACAGGTGGGGGCTCTCCGGGTGAATCGTGCGTAAATCTGAAAGGTAGCCATTGTCTCTCTCGCTCCTAGTGAGAAGCCAACTGTCCCGGTTGATTTATTATCGAATAGATATGTGAAAAACACAATGAAGTTGGATCAGAAACAACGTTTGACATGTTTATGTGGACATTATGTATATCATTTGGAATTTTTTCCACCGTTGTCGCGAACGCTTTTTCCGGTGGATTCCTGGTCATGACGCATCAAACAAATGGAGGTATTTGGATATAAAACATATCTTTATGGAACAAAAGGAACATTTGCTGTCTAACTGGGAGTCTCGTGAGTGAAACTAACCGAAAATCAACAAAGGTAAACGATTCATTTGATTGCTTTGCTGGTTTTTGTTACCGAGTTACCTGACGCTAGCTGTTCTTATTGTTTTGTCGAGCGATCGATACATTTACACAAATGCAAGTATTGCTTTCGCTGTAAAGCATCATTTCAAAATCTGAGACGACAGATGGATTAACAAAAGGCTAAACTGTGTTTTGCAATATTGCACTTGTGATTTCATGAAATTATATTTTATGATTACCCTCTGGCGCTAGGCTACGCTTTTACCCTACGCTAGGGTTTTTAATGACAGAAATCCCGGATCCGGGATGGGTAGCAATGAACATAAATGGTTAAAGAAAGTGTGATAAATAAAAACATACACCAATTTCATTTAAGGACCAAAAAACTGACAGCTGTGCCATATAAATTGCAAAATAGTTGGGAAGAAATTTTCGATGTACCCATTCCATGGCACATGGTTTATGAATTGATATGCAAAACAACGCAGGATTCAAAATGTTGAATTTTTCAATTTAAATTACTATACAAAATTCTTGCAACCAACAGAATGTTATATATACGGGGGATACAATCTTCCCAGCTCTGCAGATTTTGCTGTGAGGGGGCAGAGTCATTAGATCATTTATTTTGTTATTGTCCATATGTAGCTCGTTTTTGGTCACAGGTCCAGGAATGGCTGAAGAATTGCAACATTTGCCTAGAACTTACGCTGCAGATAGCAATACTGGGTGATTTAAAAAAGGCATAGTCAATCAATCAATAATATAATAATTATTTTAGCAGAAATGCTTATTTTTAATTTACAATCTGTATAAGCTATGCGAATAGAAAGGTTCAGTACTTTTGTGAAGCATCGTAGCAATATATGGAAAATAGAAATCCAAAATGGATGGTATTGAGAGATAGATGGGAGGGGTTGAATGGAGCTGAAGGTTGGGACTAATAACAAGATAACCAATGTAAAACATACGGGATCTGTAAAATGTATTTAGGTTCCGAAATTTTGTGAAATAGCACAGTTACAAATAGAAATCTAACTGGATGGACATCAGAAATAGAGAAAGGACTAAAAACAAATATAACTATTGTAAAATAGATTGTGTCTGCAAAATGTGTATAAGATGTATATACTGAAGATAGAAGCCTAAGTATTATTGTTTATTCGTTTACTGCAATTCGGGGAAGGGTGGTAGGGTTTTGCTGGGAATAATAAAGATATGTTCTAAAAAAAAGTATGTATGTCTATATAGGTATGTGTATGTATATATGTGTATATGTACGCATATGTGTATGTACATGGATATATTTACAAAATAAATATATGGGGGATTGGAAATGATGCAGACAATTACATTGATGGAAGCTACAATCTTTTCCCAATATTAAGCTGATCCACCCCTTAAAAAAAGGAAAAAAAATAAAAAAAGGGGGGTCAAAATCAAAAGTAACATTCAGTATCTGGTGTGGCCTCCAGCTGCATTAACGTCACTAAGGTAGGGGGCAGCATTCGGAGTTTTGGATGAAAAGCGTGCCCAAATTAAACTGCCTGCTAGTCAGGCCCAGAAGCTAGGATATGCAAATAATTGGTAGATCTGGATAGAAAACACTCTAACGTTTCTAAAACTGTTAAAATAATGTCTGTGAGTATAACAGAACTGATATGGCAGGCGAAAACCTGAGGAAAATCCATCCAGGAAGTACTATTATTTTGAAAGGTTGTTTTTCCATTGAAAGCCTATCCACCATACAAAGACTTAGGACCCAGTTCACGATCTCTATGGCTTCTTCTACATGTGGCCAGTCTTTAGGCATTGTTTCAGGATTTTACTCAAAAAAATGAGGGAGATACATCACTTTCAATGAGTTGTCCGGATGAAATATTATTGATTATTTATGACAAAAACAACCTGAGGATTGATTTTAAACATCGTTTGACATGTTTCTACGAACTTTTATTATACTTTTTTGACTTTTCGTCTGGGTGTTGAGAGTGCGCTTTGTGCCTTTGGATTACTGAACTAAACGCACCAACAAAACAGAGGTTGTTGGACATAAAGAGGGACATTATCGAAAAAAACGAACATTTATTGTGTAACATGGAGTCCTGGGAGTGCCACCAGATGAAGATCATCAAAGGTAAGTGATTCATTTAACTTCTTATGGCTGCAATCTCATTAACGGGATGATATGACAACAGCCAGTGAAAGTGCAGGGCGCCAAATTCAAACAACAGAAATCTCATAATTAAAACTCCTCAAACATACATGTATCTTATACCATTTTAAAGGTAATCTTGTTGTTAATCCCACCAAAGTGTCCGATTTCAAAAAGGCTTTACGGTGAAAGCAACACCATGTGATTATGTTAGGACAGCGCCTAGCCACCAGAAACCATATAGACATTTCACAGCCAAGGAGAGGACTCACAAAAGTCAGAAATAGCGATTCAATTCAGAGTCAGTAGAAAGGCCTCTTTAGTGTCCTAAGTTTTCATGACTGTGACCTTAATTGCCTACCGTCTGTAAGCTGTTAGTGTCTTAATGACCGTTCCACAGGTGCATGTTCATTAATTGTTTATGGTTCATTGAACAAGCATGGGAAACAATGTTTAAACCCTTTACAATGAAGATCTGTGAAGTTATTTGGATTTCTACGAATTATCTTTTTAAGTTTATTTTATCCTGAACTTAGTTAAGTGTTTCCAAAGAAAGAAAAGTAAATAAATTAGTCACAGGAAAGAGTTGTTCAGGGCCTAAGGCTGGGATTCGGTCAAACCTGACATATGTTTACGCAGTGTCTACATGTACGAACTACTGTCTGAACACACACCAGCAGCAGCAGTAGCACTAGTAGTAGTAGGGTTTCATAGCACCCAAAACCAATCTGTGATTTTATTTAACCATGGCGTAAAAACAACTGCATTAACACCGTAATGCGGGTTAGATTGAATTGAGGCCTATTACCAGCCCTACAGCTGGCCCTGTATACAGTAGAGCCATTGCTGCGAGTCAGAACCCGAATGGAGTGCTATCTGCATGGCTCATATCCAACAGTGTGAGGTGAAACATGCAGCCACACTCCAGTGCCACATAGCAAACCTACTGACCGGTTTATTTGACTAGATTGTGAATAGACACATTTGAGGCCTCAGGGTTTTCTCATTACTCAATGTCAGTTGGTCCTCACCGACTGCAGGAATTCTGTGAAATTTGTGGTGAGACGTTGCTGTTAAGAGGCCATGTTCTCTGGACCCCAACTTAATTTGCTACTCTTAATGGCCTCAATTGAGTTAATATGAAAACATGATTTTGTATCAAATGGCACCCTATTCCATATATAGTGCACAGTAATGCTCTATATGGGGAATAGTGTGTCATTAGGGACACAGCCCCATGACTGAGATGTTTGAGCTGTATACCTTCAAATGGTCACTGTCTAGCTACTGAGGCGAATTCCTCTGCCACTGTACATTAATGCAGCTAATGATGGCATAATCAGGCATAATCGTGTTATTTACAGACATACAATAACTTGGGATGTAAAGTCATTTAAATTGGACATACAGTGATGGGAACAATTAGGACGTGGCTGTTTTGCTGTGTGAGTTTCATGTTGTGTGTTTTGATGAGAGGGCATATTGTGCTGAGTCCCCTGGCATCTTGGTTGCTCTGGGAGCTTGTTCACACCAATGGAACATGAGGGTACTTTATGTGGAGCAGGCCTGCAGCCAGACGGCCTTCTGAGGGACCATGAGGAAGAGGGGAGAGGAGCGAGAGGACATCACCACTCTCATCGCCATGACTAATACTGCAGACCACAACTACGGGAGCATGGATACTGGGGTAATCATGAAAGTATATTGTTTGATCATATTTAAACACTCAGAGTTATGGAGTGTGTGTGTGTGTGTGTGTGTGTGTGTGTGTGTGTGTGTGTGTGTGTGTGTGTGTGTGTGTGTGTGTGTGTGTGTGTGTGTGTGTGTGTGTGTGTGTGCGTGCGTGCGTGCGTGCGTGCGTGCGTGCGTGCGTGCGTGCGTGCGTGCGTGCGTGCGTGCGTGCGTGCGTGCGTGCGTGCGTGCGTGTAGAAAACATTATGTTACGTCAACACCCGCCCATGCTAGTCTCCTGTTATGGTGTTGGGACATTAATCAGTGACTCTGATTACAAGGACAGGAAGTCAGAGAGCATTAGTCGAACCGCAACAACACTATAACTAAGGGGAGAGAGGATGTTGGTTAGGAACAATCTTAAGTGGATACATTGATAATAGATCAACATTTCATGTTCACAGATGTCTCAGGTCAGCTCTGGGGACAAAAATGTGTTCAGCGATGGCATCACTCGCATCGGTGAGTATACTGATGGAATGAGATGACGTAAGGATGGATTTAAAAAACGATTGGAAAAAAATGGTTGCAATGGTTGTACACAGCTTGTGTGCGAAAGTTTGCCCGCTAGGTACATTTCTTCCATTCCTGGTGTCCTTTCCTTTGTCCTCACTGGGTTTAGGGTGAAGTTGGCCCTAGACGCTGATCTTAGGTCAGTTTTGCATTTCCCTACTAATTAGTCCATGGGCCAGAGGGCCACATTTCACATATATGTTATGGCCCCTAAGCAGGTTAGTACGGCAAACAGGATCAGGGTATTACATGTGGGTTTGTATTATCAGGGAACAATCTTCTCTAACTAAGGCAATTTGATATGTTATTAACTTCATAATACAACATATTATGGTATGAAACAATTTGAATGGGAAGGACCTGCATTGATTTTGCATGGTCAAAACCGAATAAATAATTGGTGTAACGACCGATAATGGCTTAACATGTGTGTTACAATGAGGACAACTCAAAATGATGGCCCAAGTATGTCATACATATACATATTTATCTCAATATTACCAGAAGAGTGATAAAAATATGCCAAAAAAGCTGCTTGAATTGCTGAGTTTTGTAGCCGTTTCAAATATATTACATGAAAAAACACTTAACATGTTCTAAAAGCGTTCACTGATTTCTAATAATTCCAATGGAATGCAATATGGTGCTGAAATATGTATTGGTTAGTGGCTGCTGAGGGTTGTCAAGAGCATCAGCGATGGTTCAATTGCTAAAAGGCTGAATTTTTTCGAATCATCAATTGCATAATTTCTATGAAATTTGTCAACCAGCCACTGAACTAATGGCTACAAAATAATTAGGTAACATATTTCAATAAATAACAAGGTTAGAGAGTATAAGTTTAAATCGTGATGGTCAGGGACAGAAGCAGTGGTGTAAAAAGTACTAAATTGTGATACTTGAGTAAAATAAAAAGATACCTTAATAGAAAATGACTCATGTAAAAGTCACCCAGTAAAATACTACTTGAGTAAAAGTAAAAAAATATCTGGTTTTGCATTTACTTATGTACAGGGGTGGAAAAAGTACTCAATTGTCATACTTGAGTAAAAGTGAATTCTGTACATCAAATTCCCATATATTAAGCAGACCAGAAAACAAATAATTTACAAAGGCAGTATTTGCATTTAGTGAGTCCACCAGATCAGAAGAAGTAAGAATTACAACTTGTTATATTGATAGGTGCGTGAATGGGACCATTTTATGTACTGCCTGAGCATTCTAAATATAAAGAGTAGGTGTCAGGGGAAATATATGGGAGTAAAAAGTACATATTTTCTTTAGGAGTGTAGTGAAGTAAAAGTAAATATTGTCAAAAATATCAATAATAAAGTACAGATACCCCAAAAAACTACTTAAGTAGTACTTTAAATTATTTTTATTAAGTACTTTCCACCATTGGACAGAAGAGATGAATCACCCATCTTCCTTTTTAGAGATCCTTGTGTTTACCTAAATCTTTGTTGACTTGCTGAGACAACTCAACAAATGACAGAGCACACATTTTAACTTAGCATTGCTATACTATCACGTTTCAGGTAAGACCCAGATGTGTCGAGGTCACAAAAGTTTATTACTAGTACAAGGGACGGCAGAGGTCAGTAATCCAGATAGGGTGCAAAAGGTCCAGAACTACAGGCAGTCTCAGTGTCAGAGCAGGCAAGGGTCAATAATCCAGTGTGGTGTGGCAAGGTACAGAACGGCAGGCAGGATCAGCTTAGGCAGAATGGTCAAAACCGGGAAAACAAGAACAGACAGGCGCAAGGGGAAACCACTGGTAGGTTTCACAAAACAAAACAAACTGGCAACAGACAAACCGAGAACACAGGTATAAATACACTGGGGATAATGGGGAGGATTGGCGACACCTGGAAGGGGGTGGAGACAAGCACAAAGACAGGTGAAACAGATCAGGGTGTGACACTATACAACAGACTATTACAGGTGGCAATTATAAAACCAATATGCTACCAGCTGATATCATCTGACTGTTATTTTGTCATGTGTCTGTAGTATTCTTTTTATATCATGCGACAAATGGCAGTGTAAGCAATGTTTTGGTACAATTGTTGACAGAATAACAATATGTTGTGTGCTCACCACGCCCACTGAGACTTGGAAAAGCATGCACAGTTTTATTAGGCTACAGATCTAATAATTTACTTAGAACTTCACATGGTGGTGAGAGTGTACAGTGATGAGCTTGATGCTAATTTCCTATAAATATTGTATTCTGGTGAGATGATGATCAGTGCTTGGCTGCCGTTTTTATTGACAAATAAAAATGATGTCGCTCCTATCCATAACATCATCATGTACCCTCTAGACTGTGTCTGCGAGCTGTTGGCTAGAGCACATGTGCAAAGAGCATAATGGTCACATTTACTGTTTGTTGCAACACTTTTTGTGGGAAAACTATCAACACAGTTAAATATGGGATGGAAACACATAGACCTTGTTTTTCATTCGGTAAATGAAATGTTATACAACAAAGTGTTTTTCATGTGCACTACGTCATTATGAACAGCTTTGCATTCGCAACAAGCCAGCTTGATGTAAACACACCGCTGATAATAGAATGTGCATATTTTTGTGTGCAAATATTAATATACATGCTTGAAAATCTTTCAACAAATGGATTGACTGTTTGCTGAGCCGAGACTAAGCCCTATTGGTAATTACAATGCTAATTGTACACTGCATGAAGGGGTATATGTACAGTATGCACATGTTTACAGTGGGGCAAAAAAGTATTTAGTCAGCCACCAATTGTGCAAGTTCTCCCACTTAAAAAGATGAGAGAGGCCTGTAATTTTCATCATAGGTACACTTCAACTATGACAGACAAAATGAGAAAAAAAATCCAGAAAATCACATTGTAGGATTTTCTATGAATTTATTAGCAAATTATGGTGGAAAATAAGTATTTGGTCACCTACAAACAAGCAAGATTTCTGGCTCTCACAGACCTGTAACTTCTTCTTTAAGAGGCTCCTCTGTCCTCCACTTGTTACCTGTATTAATGGCACCTGTTTGAACTTGTTATCAGTATAAAAGACACCTGTCCACAACCTCAAACAGTCACACTCCAAACTCCACTATGGCCAAGACCAAAGAGCTGTCAAAGGACACCAGAAACAAAATTGTAGACCTGCACCAGGCTGGGAAGACTGAATCTGCAATAGGTAAGCAGCTTGGTTTGAAGAAATCAACTGTGGGAGCAATTATTAGGAAATGGAAGACATACAAGACCACTGATAATCTCCCTCGATCTGGGGCTCCACGCAAGATCTCACCCCGTGGGGTCAAAATGATCACAAGAACGGTGAGCAAAAATCCCAGAACCACACGGGGGGACCTAGTGAATGACCTGCAGAGAGCTGGGACCAAAGTAACAAAGCCTACCATCAGTAACACACTACGCCGCCAGGGACTCAAATCCTGCAGTGCCAGACGTGTCCCCCTGCTTAAGCCAGTACATGTCCAGGCCCGTCTGAAGTTTGCTAGAGAGCATTTGGATGATCCAGAAGAAGATTGGGAGAATGTCATATGGTCAGATGAAACCAAAATAGAACTTTTTGGTAAAAACTCAACTCGTCGTTTTTGGAGGACAAAGAATGCTGAGTTGCATCCAAAGAACACCATACCTACTGTGAAGCATGGGGGTGGAAACATCATGCTTTGGGGCTGTTTTTCTGCAAAGGGACCAGGACGACTGATCCGTGTAAAGGAAAGAATGAATGGGGCCATGTATCGTGAGATTTTGAGTGAAAACCTCCTTCCATCAGCAAGGGCATTGAAGATGAAACGTGGCTGGGTCTTTCAGCATGACAATGATCCCAAACACACCGCCCGGGCAACGAAGGAGTGGCTTCGTAAGAAGCATTTCAAGGTCCTGGAGTGGCCTAGCCAGTCTCCAGATCTCAACCCCATAGAAAATCTTTGGAGGGAGTTGAAAGTCCGTGTTGCCCAGCAACAGCCCCAAAACATCACTGCTCTAGAGGAGATCTGCATGGAGGAATGGGCCAAAATACCAGCAACAGTGTGTGAAAACCTTGTGAAGACTTACAGAAAACGTTTGACCTCTGTCATTGCCAACAAAGGGTATATAACAAAGTATTGAAATAAACTTTTGTTATTGACCAAATACTTATTTTCCACCATAATTTGCAAATAAATTCATAAAAAATCCTACAATGTGATTTTCTGGATTTTGTTTTCTCATTTTGTCTGTCATAGTTGAAGTGTACCTATGATGAAAATTACAGGCCTCTCTCATCTTTTTAAGTGGGAGAACTTGCACAATTGGTGGCTGACTAAATACTTTTTTGCCCCACTGTATATGACGAATATACCTGGGTCCCACAGAATTTGTGTTAAGTTTAGGAGGAGAATTTGGCTGTGTTGAAGGATGGTGCTTCAGAGAAAGATGCTGAGCAGAGCCTATGGAGAATATAAGTTTGCTGAGCAGAGCCTAAGCCTTATTGGTAATTACAATGTTCATTTTATATATCTGCACATGTTAATACCATGTATACACCTGGGTCCCGCAGACTTTGTGTTAGTTTGGGAGGAGAGTTTAGCTGTGTTGAAGGATGGCGCATCAGAGAAAGACAAATCAAGTCACGCCACCCAAGACTCACACAGGAAGTGGAGGGAAGACTTCCTGTCCAGACTTCAAGCAGCCGGCATCGACCAGGAGATGGTGAGCGAGGGCTAAGGGACAGAGTCGTTTACATTTACTAGAGCCCTGAGTTTTGTGCCCAGACTAGGAAAAACTCTGAGCCCTAGTTATAGCCTATAACCAGGGCCCAGAGTTAATCCTGATCAGGTTATGTCATCTGGAAAAACTCCTGCCCCAATGAATGACACATCACCCATGGTAAACAACTGCTCCCATACCAGTCATGGTTCCTATGTGAGCTGCACACTACAGGATTCACCTGGAAAGAGAAAGACATGATCAATATTTACACGGCTTCCAGAGAGCTTGTCTTCCAAGTCATATACTTAGCCCTTTCTACTGGGTACTTGAATCAACAAGCTACCACATATAATATTGATGCATAATACCATATAATTGTACTATGCCAACAATGCAAAAAGTGTGAAACTTTTAAAATTTTTATTACATTATAATAGTTTTATCGTCCAGCATCAGTGGAAATAAATCATTGCTGTATCCAATTTATAAACATGCATAGTCAGTGATTTCTGTTTTCCTGTTTGCCTCGTCTAGCGGGAAGTTCTTCAAGCTAAGAAGAAAATCTCCTATGTGCTCCTGAGCGCCCCCTGGAGTGTCCTTTGCTACTACGCTGAGGAGATCAGTCTCCGGGTCCCTCTGCAGGTCAGTTAGTCAGTTGACTCCGTTCTTATGTTTCTACTCTCCTGTCACATGTCAAGCGATGTAGACCTTTGGTATTAGGGTCAATTCAGCTTTCAATTCAGTCAATTCACAAAGTGAATTGAAATGAAATGAATCAATTGACAAAATGCACATAGAAATGCTGAGTTCATTAACTGAATTTCAATTCACTAGTCAACCCTCATTCTGGAGAACTACTGAACAGCCTTTGTGCCCAGTAGCTCTCCAGGAGGAGGGTTGGTCACTCTTGCTTTAGGGTGCTTAATCTCACGTGTTCACAAAAGTAAACAATCGAGACACAAGTAGATAATGGTGCTGCGTGTTCCTCAGATGGTAACCACACCAAATTACAACTGGTCAGAGAGGATGCTAGAGAAAACAAAAATCCCAAACCTCATGAGCCAAGACGTGCCCAGCATGCCCCCGGACTATTACACCTGCCAGTTTCGCACCAACAAACTGGAAAGGTACGTTAAAAATCCTAAATGCTTTGCTTAGCATCTGCTGTCATTCAAACCACACCAAATTCTTTGCATTTCCACAACTAAATATCTTCCTGAAACAGTTAAACTATATGACCCATTTAGATTTTCCCAGCAAGACACTAGTCCAGTTTTAAAACCAGTTGACTGGTTTTGTACAATGAAAAACACCTTCTATAAAGTATTATTCCCTCAGGCCATGCTGTTTTACCTGAAGGTGAAAAGGCATGATGTGTACATTCAGGCTTAAAAGGTGTCAAATACATGGTAAATAAAAACACAGTGTTGTGTTTGAGTTGCAGGTGTTGCTACAGAGAGGTGGAATCTAGGCAACAGACGAGTATATCCAATATTTAACATCAAAGCCTGCCATATACTGTACATACTATGTATGACCACCTGGCTGTGTCTACAGGTTTCTGGGCAGTGAGAATAAGGAGACGTTCTTCAAGACTACCCAAAGACACCAAGTAGTGAGTTTGCCATTTGAACTTGATTCTTCAAATTGGATCCGTATCTTGCAGTAAAAGCGTCACCAATACGGTATTTCAAGGAAACACAGCCGTGTAGATTCTGTCACACAAATGTGGACCTCTCTACTCTTCAGATAACTCTCTATCTGAGCTCAGGGTTGTGTTCATTAAGGCAGGCAACGGAAACCATTTCAAAGCATTTTGGAATTGAAAACGAAATTTGACAATTATTGTTAGTCCCTCCCTGTTTCCGTCCGTTTTCTTCCATTTGGTGCCCAGTGAACACTACCCTGATTTACTAGTCAGATCCTTCTAGGTTTAAACAGTCCCTATTTAAGGTCATTATTCCTATTTAAAAACATATATTTTGGGGGTGTTTTTTAGACTTTACACTTTTTTACACTTTTTATTGAGACAGCATGCATATCAGAAGGGGATAACGGCAGGTGGAAGAAACAGTGGGAAGGGTGGACTCAGTCATAGAACACTGGTCTCCGGTGCGTTACCACTCAACCATGGCTCCATTTGGATGACTGTCTGTTAGATTAATGCAGGGAAATGTAATTGTAAAACCACCATACCAAGAGGTCATGATGAACATGT
Source organism: Salvelinus alpinus (assembly GCF_045679555.1). Classification (NCBI taxonomy): domain Eukaryota; kingdom Metazoa; phylum Chordata; class Actinopteri; order Salmoniformes; family Salmonidae; genus Salvelinus; species Salvelinus alpinus. The sequence continues at coordinate 2,499,335 of NC_092106.1, read as the reverse complement.
GATAAACACATTTGATATATATGACACTACAGTAGTAGAATAATAGACTTCCTCACTTTGACAGTACAACACATTCCTTTGTCTGACCTAGCTGTATGAGATTTTAGCACGCACGCCTTATGGGGCATTAAAAAGAGGAGAGGTGGGAATCGAAAGGCTGCTCAGCGAGAACGCCGTCTCTGCTGCATACCCCCTGCATGAGGTTAGTGTCCTGCATAGACATACCATATGTTATGTATATATAATGTATGTTATGTATGTACATTTGATGTCGGAAGTTTACATACACTCAGGTTGGAGTCATTAAAACTCATTTTTCAACCACAAATTTCTTGTTAACAAACTATAGTTTTGGTAAGTCCGTTAGGACATCTACTTTGTGCATGACACTAGTAATTTTTCCAACAATTGTTTACAGACAGATTATTTCCCTTATAATTCACTGTATCACAATTCCAGTGGATCAAAAGTTTACTTACACTAAGTTGACTGTGCCTTTAAACAGCTTGGAAAATGCCAGATAATGATGTCATGGCTTTAGAAGCTTCTGATAGGCTAATTTACATAAATTCAGTCAATTGGAAGTGTACCTGTGGATGTAAGTCTAGGCCTACCTTCAAACTCAGTGCCTCTTTGTTTGTCAGTATAAACACCATGGGACCACGCAGCCGTCATACCGCTCAGGAAGGAGACTCGTTCTGTCTCCTAGAGATGAACATACTTTGGTGCGAAAAGTGCAAATCAATCCCAGAACAACAGCAAACAGGTACAAAAATATCTATATCCACAGTAAAACAAGTCCTATATCGACATAACCTGAAAGGCCGCTCAGCAAGCAAGAAGCCACTGCTCCAAAACCGCCATCAAAAAAGGCAGACTACGGTTTGCAACTGCACATTGGGACAAAGATCATACTTTTGGAGACATGTCCTCTGGTTTGATGAAACAAAAATAGAACTCTTTGGCCACAACGACCATCGATATGTTTGGAGGAAAAAGGGGGAGGCTTGCAAGCCGAAGAACACCATCCAAACCGTGAAGCACGAGGGTGGTAGCACCAAGCATACTTCCAAAGTTGTGGCAAAATGGCTTAAGGACAACAAAGGCAAGGTATTGGAGTGTACATCACAAAGCCCTGACCTCAATCCCATAGACAATTTGTGGGTAGAACTGAAAAAGCGTGTGCGAGCAAGGAGGCCTACAAACCTGACCCAGTTCCACCAGCTCTGTCAGGAGGAATGGGCCAAAATTCCCCCAACTTATTGTGGGAAGCTTGTGGAAGGCTACCTGACACATTTGACCCAAGTTAAACAATTTAAGGGCAATGCTACCAGATACTAATTGAGTGTATGTTAACTTCTGACCCACTGGGAATGTGATGAAAGAAAAGCTGAAATAACTCATTCTCTCTACTTTTATTCTGGCATTTCACATTCTTAAAATGAACTGGTGATCCTAACTGACCTAAGACAGGGAATTTTTACAAGGATTGAAAGTCAGGAATATTTTAAAAACTGAGTTTAAATGTATTTTGCTAAGGTGTATGTTAACTTCCGACTTCAACTGTATGTATGTATGTATGTATGTATGTACAGTGCCTTCGGAAAGTATCTCTTGATTTTTCCACATTTTGTTACATTACAGACTTATCCAATATTTCCCTTGCCAAAAAAAAAACTATACCGATAATCGATATTAAATATTTTAGTGGCCTTTTAAGGTTTCTAGTACAGTTAAATAGTTGAAACACACACACACACACACACACACTGACCACACACATATACTGACCATTTACGTGTGTCCCCATTACCAGTAAAACATAATCAAAACCTATTTATTTCACTTACTTGCTGTACTGTTTCGCTGTTCATTTGTTCAGTCTCAACCAGGATTTCATCATACATGTCAAGCAGTGAAGTTTCAGCTCTGTCTGTGGCCTCTCTTCCTCGGTGCGCACTGTCACTGTGTCCGTTTCCATCTTGTCCAGCTGTGTCTGTAATATTCCACGAAAAACCCTATTTCTTGTCTGCATCGAAGTAGCGGTCCTTGTACCTTGCATCGAGCATGGTGGCGACACAGTAGAGGCTCAGAGAGAATGCCACGAATCGCTGTTCACAGTCTCTAGTGGAGTACCTTTCCAAGTTAACCGGACGGTCTGTGTTGGCACTTTTGTTGAGCAGGCGTTTCAATGCCATGACCGAGGGTATCACGTTTGCTGCAGACGCAGTTGAGCTTATTTCTCGAGTCAGTTGTTCGAATGGAGCTAGGAGTGTTCATGTTTCCAAGTTTCAAACATGTTCTCAAATGCCATTGAAATGGCAGCAGCGGTATGAGAACAGGCACATTCTTGAGCATGCAATTCTGCTTTCCTCAGTAGGAAATCCTCGTCGACCCACCGTGCTGTCAGACTCATAATGGTCATGGGGCTGACATCACTGGTCCAAATGTCAGTCGTGAAGCTAATAGCATTGACGCCCATAGCAAGTAGCTCATGGATGTGCGTTTCAACAATACTGTGTAACTCCAGTAGGGCAACATCTGAAAAATAGCGCCTATTTGGTAGTGTGTACCGGTGCTCCACCAGTCGGTGAAAGCCAACATCATCCACGACAGAGAGCGGTTGATTGTCAAGGGATGGATAATGGATTTCGCCTTTGAGTTGTCTCACTGAAATATTCTTACTCTTTCAAATGACTGCTCGACTTGTTGACTGCTCAAACATTGTAGGCTAGGTTAGGAATGCTGTGTTGCACGTATAGATCCCAAAAAATTGTGGCGTCATTACGTTATTTACCTACGCTATATAGGTATGCACATCAGCTTTGACATGGGTTTTGCACATCGGCGTTAAACTCGACATCGCACCGATGCCGATGTATGCATTTTTAGCTAATATCGTCCGATTCTGATATGCTTACCGATATATTGTGCATCCCTAGGTTTTAGGGAAGAGTACCAAAACAAGTCTGGGGAAGGGTATCAAAAAATGGCTGCTGCATTAAAGGTCCCCAAGAACACAGTGGCCTCAATCATTCTTAAATGGAAGACATTTGGAACCACCAAGACTCTTCCTAGAGCTGGCCACCTGGCCAAACTGAGCAATCGGGGGAGAAGGGCCTTGGTCAGGAAGGGGACCAAGAACCCGATGGTCACATTGACAAAGCGCCAGAGTTCCTCTGTGGAGATGGGAGAACCTTCCAGAAGGACAACCATTTCTGATTTCACCAATCAGACTTTTATGGTAGTGGCCAGACGGAAGCCAGTCCTCAGTAAAAGGCAAATTACAGATCCGTAAGGAGTTTGCCAAAACGCACCTAAAGACTCTCAGACCATGAGAAACAAGATTCTCTGGTCTAATGAAACCAAGATTTAACTCTTTGGCCTAAATGTCAAGCGTCACATCTGGAGGAAAACTAGCACCATGCCTACTGTGAAGCATTGTGGTGGCAGCATCATGCTGTGGGGAGTCAGGATCGATGAACAGAGCAAAGTACAGAGAGATCCTTGATGAAAACCTGCTCCAGAGTGCTCAGGACCTCAGACTGGGGCGAAGGTTCAACCTTCCAACAGGACAATGACCCTAAGCACACAGCCAAGACACTGCAGGAGTGACTTCTGAATGATAAGTTTCTGAATGTCCTTGAGTGGCCCAGCCAGAGCCCGGACTTGAACCCAATCAAACAGTTCTAAAGAGACCTGAAAAAAGCTGTGTATCAACGCTCCCCATCCAACTTGACAGAGCTTGAGAGGATCTGCAGAGAAGAATGGGAGAAACTCCCCAAATACAGGTGTGCCAAGCTTGTAGCATCCTACCGAAGAAGACTCGAGCCTATAATCGCTTCCAAAGGTGCTTCAACAAAGTACTGAGTAAAGGGTCTGAATACTTCAGTTTTTTTATTTTGAATAAATTAGCAAAAAAATCTAAAAACCTGTTTCTGATTTGTCATTATGGGGTATTGTGCTTAGATTGAGGGAAAAAACGATTTAATACATTTCAGAAGAAGGCTGTAATGTAACACAATTTGGAAAAAGTAGAGGGGTCTGAACACTTTCCGAAGGCACTGTATGTACAGTACCAGTCAAAAGTTTGGACACGCATACTCATTCCTTCTTTTTACTATTTTCTGCATTGACTTCCTACATACTATGAAATGACACATATGGAATCAAAGAATTCCAAGAGTGTGCAAAGCTGTCATCAAGGCAAAGGGTGGCTACTTTGAAGAATCTAAAATATTTGTTTGATTTGTTTAAAACTTTTTTGTTTACTACATGATTCCATATGTATTATTTCATAGTTTTGATGTCTTCACTATTATTCTACAATGTAGAAAGAAAAACCCTTGAATGAGTACGTGTGTCCAAACTTTTGACTGGTACTGTATGTATGTATGTATGTATGTATGTATGTATGTATGTATGTATGTATGTATGTATGTATGTATGTATGTATGTATGTATGTATGTATGTATGTGAGTGAGTGAATATGATTTCATTACTGTACGCCCATACCCAGGAATCTTCTGATAAACATAACTCTAAATCTCACTAATCTTAGAAATCTTACCCTGTAATGTTAAATCAAACATTCATCTTGACTGTAACCAGAGGAGTCATGCCTCTAATGTTTTTAAGGGGGCTCTGATGACCAAAATCTATGTCTTTGGATTATATCTGTATAAAATAAATTGCAACTTGTAATTGTATCCAATGAATATCCTTCGGTAACACTGTATTTGAAATTCATGTTATAATAATGTCATAAACGGGACATAAATGTTGTGATGTCACATGTCACGGAATGTCAAGTCATAGTGGGCATGTTACCTTTGACTCTGACTGTAACCCCAAAACCTGAATAGTTAGTTATCCACCGTCTGACTCTGTCCTACGATGTTCCTGCAGGGCCCATTTCAGATGCCAGAGGGGGAGGCGGTGGACTCTCAGTCCTTGAGCATGAGGCAGATCCTCCACCAGTATTGGGCTCGCTGGGCCAGCTGGAAGAAGTACCAGCCGCTGGACCACATCCGAGAGTACTATGGAGAGAAGATAGCACTGTACTTTGCCTGGCTGGGTAAGCATTGGCACTGGCAGTGTTTTGTTGGCTTGAAGTAGAGAGTCTGGCTTTTGGAGGAGTACTCGTCTTAGAAGCGGGTTAGCATTTATTTGGAAGACTCATGTACTGGAGGCAGCTCTGCAGAGTGGTCATTAGCAGGCACAGCCACAAAGTCATAAAATCATATTTTAATCCTAACCCTAAACCTAATGAAAATAATAATGATTCAAACATACATTTAATAATAATTTAAACATACATTTAAACAAACATATAAACGTACCTGAAGTGAGGCCACTCAACATTTACATTACATTCAGTAATCTAAGAGACTCCCATCCAGAGCGACCCACAGGAGCAACCAGGGTCAAACGCCCCGCCCAGGGGCACGTCGACAGATCTCCCACCGAGTCAAAATGGAGATCCGAACCAGCAACCTAATGGCCGCCGGCCCAAGCTCCCAACCGCTAGGCCACCTACCATCCAAGATCCTCCCACAGTTCCCCGAGAGCTGCCCCTCAACCATCTGAGACCTATCTCTTCTGGCCACCCACTTTGGATTTATACGCACCATATCTCTTTAAACTATGCTGTAATGTTTAGCATCCAATTTGAATCGATCTAATCGAATAGAATCCACAGATTGCGAGTTGAAAATAAATACTTTTACAAAGAGTAGTAATATATTAATAATTGACTGAACAGGTTTCTCCAGATCTCCCAACAATGCTATTTCTAGGGTCAATTTTAGATTCATGTTTTGCTTTTTCAGCCATTACTGAACCTGAGACCAGAAACAAGCTACCTGAGGGCAATACCAGAACAAATAGTATTGATTCTAAATCCTCACAACAAATATCTGCAGAGCATGCGATGACTGTATGCCCAAATATTCAACATCTTGCGTCGTTTTATATATCATCTTATACACCCTGTGCCATGGTATCGGTACATGAAAAATCTCTTCCCAGAAATTTTGCAATCTGTATGGCACAGTTGTCAACATCCTAAACTGGTAAACATTCCTATTTATGCTATTTTTCTTCCTCTGCCAGTTTTGATCCTTTATATTGGGCAGACAGACCCGTTCCTTACCTCCTCACGCTGCCACCTGCCTCCTCCATTTTTGGGGTAATGCTGTAGTCAACCCTAACCTTAATTACACTGCTAACCTTAATGGCTAACGCTAACCTTAAATTAAGACCAAAAAGCAAATTTAGGTTTTCATGAATTTTTACAATATAGCCAGTTTTGACTTTGCAGAGCACATCTAGGGGAAATCGCTCAGTTCTGCCACCAGGACAAGACTCAATAAACATCAACCTGCTTCTTAGAATATAATAGTAAGCTTAAATATCCCATAAAGAGAAATTAGCAAATTTGCTTCACAACAAAGAACAACCTCCTTGGCAAAAATATCATCCCAAGACTTACGTCACATCAAATAATATACATCACACATCACAAGACATAATGAAATGACTCTTCTTTTGCTTACTCTCTCCCTTACCTCCATGGAGGGTTCTACACAGGCTGGCTGCTCCCAGCAGCTGTGGTCGGAACACTGGTCTTTCTGTTTGGGATCTGGTTGATGTTCACTGATGCGCCAGCGTGAGTATGAAAGAGGACGACTTCAACCAAGCATGTCACTCCTCTTCTTAAGCCTCGCCCACCATAATCCGTGTTGAGGGTTCCACCAGGGTTGTGAACATTCTGTGTTTGTTTCCACACCTTAACACGTGTAAGAACTAATAGTTGAACTCTGCTCAGGTGTGGGTTCAAACAGGGTTTCACTGTAACCAACTGTGTCACCAAAGGTCATTTTCTGAATGTCTATCCTCTGTCCCATAGGCGGGAGATCTGTGAGAGCGAGGATGAGTTTGTCATGTGTCCTCTGTGCAAAATCTGCTCCTACTGGAACCTATCCAGCATCTGTACCACCTTCAAGGTGTGTGTGTGTGTGTGTGTGTGTGTGTGTGTGTGTGTGTGTGTGTGTGTGTGTGTGTGTGTGTGTGTGTGTGTGTGTGTGTGTGTGTGTGTGTGTGTGTGTGTGTGTGTGTGTGTGTGTGTGTGTGTGTGTTCACATGCATGTGTGATGACATGATTGATTGTACTTACTGTATGTGTTTTAGTGTACAGTGTCCTCAGAAGTTATTCACACCCCTTGACTTTTTCTACATTTTTATGTGTTACAGCCTGAATTTAAAATGGATTAAATTGAGATCTTTTTGTCACTGGCTTACACACAATACCCCATAATACCAAAGTGGAATTATGTTTTTAGAATGAAAAGCTAAATGTCTTGAATACTTATCTTGAGTCAATAAGTATTCAACCCCTTTTTTTAAGGCCAGCCTAAATAAGTTCAAGAGTAAACATTTGCATAACATGTCATATAATTGCAGGTGCATTGGCTCATTCGGTATGCAATAATAGTGTTAACATGATTTTTGAAAGACTACCCCACACATGCAATCCTCAGTAAGGTCCCTCAGTCGAGCAGGGCATTTTAAACACAGATTCAACCACAAAGACCAGGGAGGTTTTCCAATGCCTTGCAAAGAAGGGCACCCATTGGTATATTGACATTGAATATCCATTTGAGCATGATGAAATTATGAATTATCGTGAATGGTGTATCAATACACCCAGTCACTACAAAGATACAGGTGTCCTTCCTAACTCAGTTTCTGGAGAGGAATGAAACCGCTCAGGGATTTCACCATGAGGCCAATGGTGACTTTAAAACAGTTACAGAGTTGAATGGCTGTGATAGGAGAAAACTGAGGATGGAACAACAACATTGTAGTAACTACACAATACTAACCTAAATGACAGAGTGAAAAGAAGGAAGCCTGTACAAAATACAAAATATTCCAAAACATGCATCCTGTTTGCAATAAGGCAAAACTGGGACCTACAGGTGTGCAAAGCTCTTAGAGACTTACCCAGAAAGACTCAAAGCTGTAATTGCTGCCAAAGGTGATTCTAACATGTATTGACTCAGGGGCTTCAATACTTATCGAATCAAGATATATTCGTGTTTTTATTTTTCATAAATGTTAGAATTGTTCTTCCACTTTATTTTGTGTAGATCGTTGACAAAAAATGAGAATGAAATCCATTTGAATCCCACTTTGTAAAAACAAAATGTGGAGAAAGTCAAGAGGTGTGAATACTTTGTGTGTCCACTGCCCATGCCGTTTTACTACATACTGTATGGCCATCCTCTCTTCACAGGCAGGGCTGTTATTTGACAATGGGGGAACGGTATTCTTCAGTATTTTCATGGCTCTATGGGCTGTCACTTTCCTGGAATACTGGAAGCGCACCAGTGCAGTGCTGGCCCACCGATGGGACTGTTCAGAGTTTCAGGAAACTGAGGTACAGTACAGTATGATCACAGTGATTATATTATTTTGGAAAGCCCAATCGATCCTAAGTTCAAGCTTGTCAAGTTTGTATGTGAAAACTATTTCTAAGATGCACAATTTCAGATTTTCTGTCATGGAGATTTAAGAACCAATAAGGACTGACAGATTTTGGATGTTGTTCCCATTTAACCCTTTGTGACCCAGGAGCGCCCAAGGCCAGAGTTCACTGCCACAGCGCCCTTGACCCTGCGGAACCCTGTGACTGGTGCAGAGGAGCCGTACTTCCCAAAGCGACGCCGCTTCAACCGCACCCTGACCGGCAGCATGGTCATCATGATCATGGTAAGGTGCTGCAGGGCAATGTTCTTTAATCCTACCTTGGAGTCGCACAAGGGTGCACATTTTTGTTCTAGCCCAGCACTAGCACACGTGACTAGCAACTAATTAGCAAGCACTTGATTAGTATAATAAGGTGTGTTGGGCTTAAACAAAAGTCTGCACACACTCTGGCCCTCCAGGATTGGAGTTGCCCATCCCTGATGACATGTGAGATAGGAAGTCAACTTATGATGACATGAATTAATGACTAATGAATTACATTAATCAAGAATCCCTGAAAAGTCCTAACTTTATCTTTGATGCATTTTTGTCTCTCACAGGTATCCGTAGTGCTGATGTTTGTGGTGGCAATCATCCTTTACCGGGTGATTCTGAGCATCATCATTTACAAATCTCACAATGCCTTCTTGATCTTTTCTGTGAGTCCCTTTCTAGACCTAAAACCCACTATGGTTGCATCATTCTAGTGTAATTAGAAACTGTTTTTCTACCATTAACAGGACAATGATTAATACAAGTTCTAAAGACTATTGCTCTCTCAGACAACATACTGGAGAAAAAAATATTTGATGAATTTGGCCTTACTGCTGTTAGCCCATACAAACGCACTGAATAACAGATTCATACATAGAAAACAGATAGTCCAAAAATAAATCAAAACTAAGTATGCTTTGAAGTGAAGCAAAAAATAGAAAAAAATAAATCACCATGGAATTATTCGTATACCTTTGACATGGAAATGCCCCATTCACACGGCACCGGGATACAATCAGACGAGTCCCGTGACACATATGGGGGTCTTTGAGTAAAACATATTAGTTTGTAGCCCAAACCATTTCGGACGCTACAGACGTTTTGGTGAGAAGAAGAAAGATATTTGGGATGTCTTCTGCTCTGACAAACAGCATTGTAGCTGCCGCCTTCCACAGCAGATGTGGAAGGCCGACATTGGCGGATGCAGTGACTGAGATGCAGCCCATGCAAAAACTCATATCTCTAGCTGAAACCGACAGATCGGAATGGGGATTTGTTTATTGTGTTAATTGGATATCCGCGGGGGCGCAGAAATTGACTCTAGATTATTTCGGTTCAAGCTGGGTGAAACCCTATTGTATTTGTTGCCATTCATTATTATTACACATCTTCAGTCAAGGAAATATAACATGCAAATTCTTGTGAAATAGTAAGGCCTAGGAGGGTGCAACTTGGCGTGATGGTAAAGTCCCATGGGCCATACCCTCTCAAGCAATGCCATGTCAATTGGCCACATGGTGACGCTATAACATGCGATTGAAGATGTAAACTCACCCAGTTTGATAAAAAAAAAATATATTTTTACCCTTATTTTACTAGTTAAGTTGACTGAGAACACATTCTCATTTACAGCAATGACCTGGGGAATAGTTACAGGGGAGAAGAGGGGGTAAATGAGCCAATTGTAAGCTGGGGATGATTAGGTATGAGAGCAAGATTGGGATTTTAGTGTGTGTGTGTGTGTGTGTGTGCGTGCGTAGGTGCGTGTGTGCGTGTGCGTGTGCGTGTGCGTGTGCGTGTGTGTGTGTGTGTGTGTGTGTGTGTGTGTGTGTGTGTGTGTGTGTGTGCGTGCGTGCGTGCGTGCGTGCGTGCGTGCGTGCGTGCGTGCGTGCGTGCGTGCGTGCGTGCGTGCGTGCGTGCGTGCGTGCATGCATACAGAGGAACTCTGCCTAGGAGGCCAGCATCCCAGAGTCACCTGTTGACGTTGAGATTGGTGTTTTGCGGGTAATATTTAATGAAGCTGCCAGTTGAGGACTTGTGAGGCGTCTGTTTCTCAAACTAGACACTCTAATGTACTTGCTCAGTTGTGCACCGGGGCCTCCCACTCCTCTTTCTATTCTGGTTAGAGCCAGTTTGCGCTGTTCTGTGAAGGGAGTAGTACACAGCATTTTACAAGATCTTCAGATTCTAGGCAATTTCTCGCATGAAATAGCCTTCATTTCTCAGAACAAGAATAGACTGACAAGTTTCAGAAGAAAGTTCTTTGTTTCTGGCCATTTTGACCTTAGCCAAATACATTTCAATAAAGTTTTTCACAATTCCTGCCATTTAAACCTTGTAAAAATTCCCTGTTTTAGGTCAGTCACCACCTAATTTTAAGAATGTGAAATGTCAGAATAATAGTTGAGAGAATGATTTATTTCAGCTTTTATTTCTTTCATCACATTCCCAATGGGTCAGAAGTTTACATCCACTCAATTTGTATTTGGTAGCATTGCCTTTAAAATGTTTGACTTGGGTCAAAAGTTTTGGGTAGCCTTCCACAAGCTTCCCACAATAAGTTGGGTGAATTTTAGCCCATTCCTCCTTACAGAGCTGATGTAACTGAATCAGGTTTGTAGGCCTCCTTGCTCGCACACACTTTTTCAGTTCTGCCCACAGATTTTCTATAGGATTGAGGTCAGGGCTTTGTGATGGCCACTCCAATACCTTGCCTTTGTTGTCCTTAAGCCATTTTGCCACAACTTTGGAAGTATGCTTGGGGTCATTGTCCATTTGGAAGACCCATTTGCGACCAAGCTTTAACTTCCTGACTGATGTCTTGAGATGTTGCTTCAATATATCCACATAATTTTCCTACCTCATGATGCCATCGATTTTGTGAAGTGCACCAGTCCCTCCTTCAGCAAACCAGAACATGATGCTGCCATCCCCATGCTTCACGGTTGGGATGGTGTTCTTCGGCTTGCAATCCTCCCCCTTTTTCCTCCTAACATAACGATGATCATTATGGCCAAACAGTTCTAGTTTTGTTTCATCAGACCAGAGGACATTTCTCTAAAAAGTACGATCTTTGTCCCCATGTGCAGTTGCAAAGCATAGTCTGGCTTTTTATGGCGGTTTTGGAGCAGTGGCTTCTTCCTTGCTGAGTGGCCTTTCAGGTTATGTTGATATAGGACTCGTTTTACTGTGGCTATAGATACTTTTGTACCTGTTTCCTCCAGCATCTTCACAAGGTCTTTTGCTGTTGTTCTGGGACTGATTTGCACTTTTCTGACCAAATACTTTCATTTCTAGGAGATTCGTGTCTCCTTCCTGAGTGGTATGACGGCTGTGTGGTCCCATGGTGTTTATACTTGCGTACTATTGTTTGTAAAGATGAACGTGGTACCTTCAGGCATTTGGAAATTGCTCCCAAGGATGAACCAGACTCGTGGAGGTCTACAATTTTTTTTCAGAGGTCTCGGTTGATTTCTTTTGATTTTCCCATGATGTCAAGGAAAGAGGCACTGAGTTTGAAGGTAGGCCTTGAAATACATCCACAGATACACCTCCTATTGACTCAAATGTTGTCATTTATTCTATCAAAAGCTTCTAAAGCCATGACATAATTTTCTGGAATTTTCCAAGCTGTTTAAAGGCACAGTCAACTTAGTGTATGTAAACTTCTGACCCACTGGAATTTTGATACAGTGAATTATAAGTGAAATAATCTGTCTGTTAACCTTTCTAGCCCCCCCCACATTCCACTCAAAAAATATTTTTTTGAAATATTTAACTTTCACACATTAACAAGACCAATACAGCAAATGAAAGATAAACATCTTGTGAATACAGCCAACATGTCCGATTTGTTTAATGTTTTACAGCGAAAACACCATGTATATTTATGTTAGCTCACCACCAAATACAAAAAAGCAAAGACATTTCTTTCACAGCACAGGTAGCTTGCACAAAACCCCCAAATAGAGATAGAATTAGTCACTAACCAAGAAACAACTTCATCAGATGACAGTCTTATAACATGTTATACAATAAATCTATGTTTTGTTCGAAAAATGTGCATATTTCAGGTATAAATCATAGTTTTACATTGCAGCTACAATCACAAATAGCACCGAAGCAGCAAGAATAACTACAGAGAGCAACGTGAAATACCTAAATACTCATCATAAAACATTTATGAAAAATACATGGTGTACAGCAAATGAAAGATAAACATCTTATGAATCCAGCCAATATTTCAGATTTTTTAAGTGTTTTACAGCGAAAACACAATATAGCATTATATTAGCGTACCACAATAGCCAACCACACAACCGCATTCATTCACCGCAAAGGTAGCGATCGCAAAAAAACAGCAAAAGATATAAAATTATTCACCAACCTTGACAAACTTCATCAGATGACAGTGCTATAACTTAATGTTACACAATACATATATGTTTTGTTCGAAAATGTGCATATTTAGCAGTACAAATCATGGTTTTACAATGTGAATACGTAGCCAAACTGCACAAAATTATCCGGATATATTTCTGACACTCACCTAATCTAATCAAATAACTCATCATAAACTTTACTAAAAAATACATGTTGTACAGCAAATGAAAGATACACTAGTTCTTAATGCAATCGCCGTGTTAGAATTCTAAAAATAACTTTAGTACGACATACAGCTTACGTTATAGCGAGACAGCGCCTGCAATGAGGGCGGAAAATAGTACTAAACATTTTCCACAGAAATACGAAATAACATCATAAATGGTTCCTACTTTTGCTGAGCTTCCATCAGAATCTTGTACAAGGAGTCCTTTGTACAGAATAAATCGTTATTTGGTTTTAGAATGTCCTCTTCTCCTGTCGAATTAGCAACCAAAGCTAGCCAAGTGGCGCGAAGTTGTCCATCTTCACCAAACGCAGAGAACGGAAAACGCCAAAACTCCCGATAAACGTTCAATAATCTGATAAAACTATATTGAAAAAACATACTTTACGATGATATTATCACATGTATCAAATAAAATCAAAGCCGGAGATATTAGCCGTCTATACCGAAAGCTTTTCAGAAGGCAATCCAGGGTTCCTTCCCGCGCCTTGCTGGACAAAGGAAATTTGGGGTCACATCATTCCAAGAGCTCTTGTTCGACCTCAGATCAAGCTAGACACCCCATTCCACCTCCCACTGCCTGTTGACATCTAGTGGAAGGCGTATGAAGTGCATGTATATCCATAGATTTCAAGCAAATTAATAGGAAGGAGCCTCGATTTCAGATTTTTCACTTCCTGACAGGAAGTTTGCTGCAAAATGAGTTCTGTTTTACTCACAGATATAATTCAAACGGTTTTAGAAACTTGAGAGTGTTTTCTATCCAATAGTAATAATAATATGCATATTGTACGATCTAGAATAGAGTACGAGGCCGTTTAAATTGGGCATGATTTTTTCCCAAAGTGAAAATAGCGCTTCCTACACACTAACAGGTTAACAATTGTTGGAAAAACTACTTGTGTCATGCACAAAGTAGATGTCCTAACTGACTTGCCAAAACTGTAGTTTTTTAACAAGACATTTGTGGAGAGGTTGAAAAACGAGTTTTAGTGACTCAAATCTAAGTGTATGTAAACTTCCGACTTCAACTGTATATATAGTCATTATATATGTATGTATACAATAGTCATTTACAACATTAACAATGTCCACACTGTACTTATGATCAATTTGATGTTATTTTAATGGACAAAAAATTTGCTTTTCTTAAAAAAGAAAATACATTTCTAAGTGACACCAAACTTTTGAATGGTATTCAGACTTTTGAATGGTATTATTCCTTGACTTTTTCTAAATTTTGTTACGTTACAGCCTTATTCTAAAATGGATTAAATTGTTTTCCCAGCTCATCAATCTACACACAATACCCCATAATGACAAAGAAAAACACAGGTTTTTAGAAATGTTGGAAAATATATATAAAAAAAACAACTGAAATATCACATTTACATAAGTATTTAGACCATTTACTCAGTACTTTGTTGAAGCACCTTTGGCAGCGATCACAGCCTCATAATGACGGATTTTTTGAAATATTTTCTAATTTATACATTTTTTAAAACATACCTCATTTGCATAAGTATTCAGACCCTTTGCTATGAGACTCACAATTGAGCTCAGGTGCAACCTGTTTCCATTGATCACTCTTGAGATGTTTCTACAACTGAGCTGGCCACCTGGCCAAACTGAGCAATTGGGGGAGGAGGGCCTTGGTTAGGGAGGTGACCAAGAACCTGATGGTCACTCTGACAGAGCGCTAGAGTTCATCTGTGGAGATGGAAGAACCTTCCAGAAGGACAACCATCTCTGCAGCACTCGGGGTCCATTTGGGGCCTTTATGGTAGAGTGGCCAGACAGAAGCCAGTCCTCAGTAAAAGGCACATGACAGCCTGCTTGGAGTTTGCCAAAAGGTACCTAAAGACTCGCTCCCCATCCTGACAGAGCTTGAGAGGATCTGCAGAGAAGAATGGGAGAAACTCCGCAAATACAGGTGTGCCAAGCTTGTAGCGTCATACTCAAGAAAACTCAAGGCTGTAATCGCTGCCAAAGGTACTTCAACAAAGTACTGAGTAAAGGGGTCTGAATACTTATGTAAATGTCATATTTAAAACTTTTTTTGCTTTGTCATTATGGTGTATTGTGTGTAGATTGATTTGGGGAAAAAACAATTTAATCCATTTTAGAATAAGGCTGTAATGTAACAAAATGTGAAAAAAGTCAAGGGGTCTGAATACCTTCCGAATGCACTGTATATAATATAATCTCATTAAATCATATTATTTTAATAATAATAGTACTGTACCTATCTCGGCAGGCTGGTCGGATAGCCAGTCTCACAGGGTCCGTGCTGAACCTTCTGGTGATCCTCATGCTCTCCCGGGTCTACATCTACCTTGCCCAGGTCTTAACGCGTTGGGGTGAGTCAGCAAGTCCGGCTCTTGTCAATCGTCGCTCAGATGGAAGATAAATCTGTGATTTAATTAACCAATGTTTGCTCATTCTTTTTGCTTTGTCATATCAACAGAGATGCACCGCACACAGACCAAATATGAGGACATGTTTATTCTCAAGGTCTTCATCTTCCAGTTTGTCAACTTCTACTCCTCCCCAGTCTACATTGCCTTTTTCAAAGGCCGGTGAGTAGATCAAACAACGTCAAGGCACAAATGAGCCGTATGTATTGAAAGGTCCTGTATTTATAGACCCTCACAGTACAATGAAAATGTGGCTCGTCCTCAGCAAACTCCTATGTTTTTCAGGTTTGTTGGTTACCCGGGCAACTACTACAATCTCTTGGGAATACGGAATGAGGATGTGAGTGTTGTTCTTACATACTAAAACGTACTTAACTTCCCAGCAAACAATTTCTAGTTTGCCTTGCATTCCCAGAATGTTAGTCACAACGTTACCTGAAAGTTTGCCAGAGATTCCCAGGGATGTTCCCATGACACATCTATAATGTTTTCACCATGAAGGTTTGGTTAACACATTCTAAAAGTGTTAAAAACAAACATTTTTGATTTTTTTTCTCCAAATGCTCCTATAACCATTATAGTATGTCCTTCTACTAATGTTGATCAAATGATGTTTGTTGTGGCAATTTCAAAAACATACATTTTGTATTTAACCTTTATTTTGAAAGGGAAAACAAATTGAGACATAGAGGTCTCTTTTCCAAATGTGCCCTGTATTTTATTACCTTTATTTAACTAGGCAAGTCAGTTAAGAACAAATTCTTATTTTCAATGACGGCCTAGGAACAGTGGGTTAACTGCCTGTTCAGGGGCAGAACGACAGATTTGTACCTTGTCAGCTCGGGGATTCAAACTTGCAACCTTTTGGTTACTTGTCCAACACTCTAACCACTAGGCTACCCTGCCACCCTGTATAGTAAAATATAAAATACAGATTAAACACTATACAGTGCATTCGGAAAGTACTCAGATCCCTTCCCTTTTTCCACATTTTGTTACATTACAGCCTTATTCTAAAATTGATCTTTTTTTATCCTATTCAATCGAAACACTATACCCTATAATGAAGAAGAGAAAACAGGTTTAGACATTTTTGCTCATTTATAAAAAATAAAAAATAGAAATACCTTATTTACATAAGTATTCAGACCCTTTGCGATGAAATACGAAATTTAGCTCAAGTGCATCCTGTTTCAATTGACCATCCTTGAGATGTTTCTACAACTTGATTGGAATCCACCTGTGGTAAATTCAATTCATTGGACATGATTTGGAAAGGGACACACCTGTCTATATAAGGTCCCACAGTTAACAGTGCATGTCAGAGCAAAAACCAAGCCATCAGGTCGAAAGAATTGTCCTTACAGCTCTGAGACAGGATTGTGTCGAGGCACAGATCTGGGGAAGGGTACCAACAAAAATTTCTGCAGCATTGGCCTCCATAATTCTTAAATGGAAGAAGTTTGGTACCACCAACACTCTTCCTAGAGCTGGCCTTGGTCGGGGAGGTGACCAAGAACTCGATGGTCACTCTGAGAGAGCTCAAGAGTTCCTCTGTGGAGATGGGAGAACCTTCCAGAAGGGCAACCATCTCTGCAGCACTCCACCAATCAGCCCTTTATGGTAGTGGCCAGACGGAAGCCACTCCTCAGTAAAAGGCACATGAGTTTGCCAAAAGGCACCTGACCATGAGAAACAAGATTTTCTGGTCTGATGAAACCAAGATTGAACTTTTTGGCTTGAATGTCAAGCGTCATGTCTGGAGGAAACACCTTTTTATTTTATTTATCCGTTATTTTACCAGGTAAGTTGACTGAGAACACATTCTCATTTACAGCAACAATCTGGGGAATAGTTACAGGGGAGAGGAGGGGGAGGAATGAGCCAAATGTAAACTGGGGATTATTAGGTGACCATGATGATTTTGAGGGCCAGATTGGGAATTTAGCCAGGACACCGGGGTTAACACCCCTACTCTTACAAAAAGTGCCATGGGATCTTTAATGACCTCAGAGAGTCAGGACACCCGTTTAACATCCCATCTGAAAGACGGCACCCTACACAGGGCAGTGTCCCAAATCACTGCCCTGGGGCATTGGGATATTTTTTAGACCAGAGGAAAGAGTGCCTCCTACTGGCTCTCCAACACCACTTCCAGCAGCATCTGGTCTCCCATCCAGGGACTGACCAGAACCAACCCTGCTTAGCTTCAGAAGCAAGCCAGCAGTGGTATGCAGGGTGGTATGCTGCTGGCTTCTGGCACCATCTGGCACCATCCCTACGGTAAAGCATGGTGGTGGTGGCAGCATCATGCTGTGGGGATATTTTTCAGTGGCAGGGACTGGGAGACTAGTCAGGATTGAGGGTTGGATGAATGGAGCAAAGTACAGAGAGATCCTTGATGAAAACCTTAGGACGCTTAGGACGCTCAGGACCTCAGGCTGGGGCAATGGTTCACCTTCCAACAGGACAATGACCCTAAGCACACAGCCAAGACATCGCAGGAGTGACTTCGGGAGTCTCTGAATGTCCTTGAGTGGCCCGGCCAGAGCTTGGACTTGAAACTGATCGAACATCTCTGTAGAGACCTGAAAATAGCTGTGCAGTGACGCTCCCCATCCAACCTGACAGAGCTTGAGAGGATCTGCAGAGAAGAATGGGAGAAACTCCCCAAATACAGGTTTGCCAAGCTTGTAGCGTCATACCCAAAAAGACTCACGGCTGTAATCGCGGCCAAAGGTGTCTCAACAAAGTATTGAGTAAAGAGTCTGAGTACTCATGTGCATATTTTTATACATTTGCAAAAATGTATACAAACCTGTTTTTGCTTTGTCATTATGGGGTATTGTTTTTAGATTGATGAGAAAAAACAATTTAATCAATTTTAGAACAAGGCTGTAACGTAACAACATGTGGAAAAAGTCAAGGGGTCTGAATACTTTCCGAATGCACTGTAAGTAGTGAAAAGGACAGGCCCCAAAATCGACCCCTGTGGTACACCTTTATGCACTTCAAGAAATTCAGACTTAACGCCATCCATCACGATTTTCTGAGTTCTGTCACAAAGATAATCATGAAACCAAGAACAGGCGTCAGAGAGCAGGACAACTTATTCAATAAAATATCATGATCAACAGTATCAAGAGCTTTTGACAGGTCCACAAACAAAGCAGCACATTACATTTTAGTGTCTAAAGCATTTACAAGATCATTAATAACTAAAGTGGTTGCGGTAATAATGCTATGCCCAGGCCTAAACCCTGATTGATTTACATTCAAAATAAATTTCTCAGATAACAAAAAGAAAAATGTACATTTACCAAGGATTTGAGAATGTTAGCTAGACAAGGAAGACTTGAAATGGGATGATAAGATTAGATCTCTAATATCCCGCCCTTATGGAGTGGCAGCACAAGAGCTGGTTTCCATACCTTTAGAAAATTTCCTGATAACAATGTTAACTAAACATTTGGGTTATTGAGCCAAAAATGATGGGTGCTGCACACTAAAGCAGACCAGGATCCAATTTGTCGGCCCCAGTGGATTTCTTATTGCTCGCAAAGCGTCCAGGACTCCCAGCCCAATATCATTGTGAATACACTTAGAAGTTCTTACAAAGAGATAAAACGGTGATTAAATGCATCAATGATGGCATTTATTTCTGTAGTGAGGCTAGTGTCTGAATTAATATGTTGTGGTATAGAGGAAGTTGAACCCATCAGGATTTTCCAGTGTTCCAGAATTTAGCTGGGTTTCCATTACAATCTGAAAGAGCGATTACATAATAATCAGATTTATCCTTTCTGATTTGTTTTCAGTTGCTTAAAAGCTTGCCAGTCTGGGCATAAGCCTGTGTTCCTTGCCTTGACCCAAGCATCATCTCTTTTATAAATGACTTCTGATAATTCCGGAGTATACCAGGAATACAATCTACCTTAAACCCTTACGTTTTTTGAAAGGAGCATGATTATCCACAATAGTATTGAATACATCTGCAAAGAGACTCAAAGCTAAATCAGTTTCAGGGATAGTTGAAATAAAATCAAGGTCACTAAAATAAAGCTCATGTAAAAAAAGCCTGTTCACTGAAGTTTTTAAAGTTCCTCTTTGTGATCACAACTGGGCAATGATCACTAATGTCTTGGGAGAAAACACCAGTAGAAACATATTTCTCTGGTGTATTCATTCAAATAAGATGAAGCAAAGAGGACTTTGAAGGATCTCTAGGGTTGGAGCGTGTAGGCTTAGTCACCAGCTGTGTTAGGTTTTGATAATTACACATGTTTATTAGATTGTCTGAAGCACCCAGGATATCCTGTCACCCAGGATAAACACTTCTTTAGTAAATTACATGTAAACTTAGTAAACTACATGACCAAAAGTATGTGGACACTTGGTCGTCATCATCTCATTCCAAAACCATGGGCATTAATATGGAGTTAGTCCCCCCCTCTGCTGCCTCCACTGTTCTGGGAAGGCTTTCCGCAAGATGTTGGAACACTGCTGCGGGGACTTGCTTCCAAGAGCATTAGTGAGGTCAGGCACTGATGTTGGGCGATTAGGCCTGGCTCGCATTCGGCGTTCCTAAGTTGTTCAATGGAGTTGAGGTCAGGGCCCTGTGTTGGCCAGTCAAGTTCTTCCACCCGATCTCGAAAAACCATTTCTGTATGGACCTCACTTTGTGCATGGGGGCATTGTCATGCTCAAACAGGAAAGAGCCTTCCACAAACGGTTGCCACAAAGTTGGAGGCACAGAATCATCTAGAATGTCATTGAATGTTGCAGCTTTAAGATTTCCCTTCACTGGAACTAAGGGGCCGAGTCCAAACCATGAATAACAGCCCCAGACCATTATTCTTCCTCCACCAAACTTTACATTGGTGAAGCGTGATTCATCACTCCAGAGAACGCGTTTCCACTGCTCCAGAGTCCAATGGCGGTGAGCTAAACGCCACTCCAGCAGCGCTTGGCATTGTGCATTGTGTTCTTAGGCTTGTGTGTGGCTGCTCGGCCATGGAAACCCATTTCATGAAGCTCCTGACGAACAGTACGTGTGCTGGCGTTGCTTCCAGAGGAAGTTTGGAACTCGGTAGTGAGTGTTGCAACCGAGGACAACCGATTTTTACGCACTACGCTCTTCAGCACTTGGCAGTCCCGTTCTGTGAGCTTGCGTGGCCTACTACATTGCGTCTGAGCTGTTGTTGCTCCTAGACGTCTCCACCTCCTTCATAACAGCACTTACAGTTGACCGGGGCAGCTCTAGCTGGGCTGAAATTTGACAGACTGAGTAGTTGGAAAGGTGGCATCCTATGGTGGTGCCACGATGAAACTCATCGAGCTCTTCATTAAGTCCATTCTACTGCCAATGTTTGTCTATGGAGATTGCTTGTCTGTGTGATTTTATACACCTGTCAGCAACGGTTGTGGCTGAAATAGCCAAATCCACTAATTTGAAGGGGTGTCCACATCCTTTTGTATATATAGTGTAGTTAACTCCTCGAGTGCACAAAGGTTAGCCGAGGGAGGATGGTAGACTCCTATAACCATTATGGATACATTTTTCCCAGACAAAGGCTTAAAGATAGTAGCTCAGATTTTAGGGAAAGTGAAATGGATTTTAGTAAAGAAACAGATAAATTATTTTAAATGAAAATGCCACTCCACCACCTCTACCCTGCTTGTCAGTTCTGAACACATGATAAGAATGTTCCCTGAGACCCAAGTTTCAGAAAATACCAGAATATCCGGATTTGTCTGCACAGCCCAGATCTTGATGTAATCCAGTTTAGGAAGTAAGCTCCTAATGTTCAAATGCATCAACCCAAGACCTTGAGGATTTTTAAAGTCACATGGAAGCTCCAACTCACACAAGCTATGTTCAATAGTGTCACGCCCTGACCATAGAGAGCCTTTTATTCTCTATGTTGGTTAGGTCGGGGTGTGACTAGGGTGGATAATCTAGGTTGTTTTATTTCTATGTTGGCCTGGTATGGTTCCCAATCAGAGGTGGCTGTTTATCGTTGTCTCTGATTGGGGATCATATTTAGGCAGCCATTTCCCCACTGTGTTTTGTGGGATCTTTTTTTGTTGTGTTGATGCCTCTGAGCACTCCAGAACGTCACGTTTCGGTTGTTCTTTATTGTTGTTTTGTGCGGTTCACTTCAAATAAAATGTCGAACCGATTTCACGCTGCGCTTTGGTCCGAATGTTCTTACGGAAATCGTGACAAATAGGCGGTTGATATTGATATATAGTAGTTGGTATGGCTATAAGATTGCATAGGAATTGCACCACTTGGTCTATCTCTATTAGTAATAGAGGAAGGAGAAGAAATTGTAATTACTATTCCAAGGTTAGCACCATAAGGCCATAGGGCCACAGCCCATGTCAATTTGAGTAACCAATTATGGAATGTTATAAACTGACTTACATGGGCTTTGGTTGCTATCGTGCAACAGCCCAAGCCCTCTACGTGATTTGAAAACCAAGTGGTTATTCAAGTTTATGGAATTCACATTTGAACTAAAAGCACTGGATGAGCAGACCACAGTGGGATCCTCTTTTGAGCTAACAATAGCAGATCTAATAGCTGGAGCCTCAGACACCCTCAAGGCCTGATGTGTGAGGGAGCCCCGGAGGTACGGGCCTATGGTAGAGACCCCTGAGTTGGACCCTCAGGAGACAGGGTAGAGGACGAAGGACCAGGAATATATGGAAGCAGGTGGGGGAAACTGTTGGTCAGCATGATGGGATAAAGTCATTTCAGCCCCATTCACCAAAGACCGCTGCCTTGCGCTGGGCTCACGGTGTGTGACATTACTCCACTGGGATGCAGGATCGCCAGCTCCTCCTAAAGCGTCCTTGCTCCTTTATTCTCCAAGGGGGGTGGGGAGTGGGTGCCAGGATGGGAGGTCGGTGTAGGATGGGAAGAGTGGGTGAGATGGGAGGGGAGAGGTGACTTCACTAAGGTGGGGTCACTGCAGGGCAGCCCTGGCCTGTCAGTCAGAGAGTGGCGACATGGTGAAGAGGCAGTCAAATCAAATCAAATGTATTTATAAAGCCATTCTTACATCAACTGATATCTCAAAGTGCTGTACAGAAACCCAGACAGGAAGATCACGTGAGTGACTCAACCCACTCCAGGCTGTGGAGTAGAAAAGGACAAGGTCTTAGAGTGGGACCTAAAACATTACAATACATTCATTACAGA
This sequence comes from Salvelinus alpinus, assembly GCF_045679555.1. Lineage (NCBI taxonomy): Eukaryota > Metazoa > Chordata > Actinopteri > Salmoniformes > Salmonidae > Salvelinus > Salvelinus alpinus. The sequence goes on along the minus strand of NC_092106.1, from coordinate 2,476,572 downwards.
ATTCACAACACACTAAGTGTGTGCCTTCAGGCCCATACACCGCTACCACATATCTACAACACAAAATGAATGTGTATGTGTGTGTATAGTGCATATGTTATCAAGTGTGTGTATGCATGTGTCTGTGCCTATGTTTGTGTTGCTTCACAGTCCCTGCTGTTCCATAAGGTGTATTTTTTAAATCTGATTCTACTGCTTGCATCAGTTACCTGATGTGGAATAGAGTTCCATGTAGTCATGGCACTATGTAGTACTGTGCGTCTCCCATAATCTGTTCTGGACTTTGGGACTGTGAAGAGACCTCTGGTGGCATGTCTTGTGGGGTATGCATGCGTGTCTGAGATGTGTGCTAGTCGTTTAAACAGACAGCTTGGTGCTTTCAACATGTAAATACCTCTCACAAATAGTAGTGATGAAGTCAATCTCTCCTCTACTTTGAGCCAGGAGAGATTGACATGCATGTTATTAATGTTTGCTCTCTGTGTACATCCAAGGGCCAGCCGTGCTGCCCTGATCTGAGCCAATTGCAATTTTCCTAAGTCCCTCTTTGTGGCACCTGACCACACGAATGAACAGTAGTCCAGTCGCGACAAAATTAGAGCCTGTAGGACCTGCCTTGTTGAAAGTGCTGTTAAGAAGGTAGAACAGTGTTTTATTATGGAAATATTTCTCCCCATCTTAGCTACTGTATCAGATTGCGGGCACTGGTTACAGTTTGAAGCTTTTTCTTGAGTGGGCAGCTTAATGAAAGCCAGATAATATCTAAATCACCCAGAAAATATACCTCTCTGTTGATATCACATACATTATCAAGTATTTCACACGTGTTATCCAGATACTGACTGTTAGCACTTGATCTATAGCAGCTTCCCACAAGAATGGGCTTTAGGTGAGGCAGATGAACCTGTAGCAATATTACTTCAACAGTATTTAACATGAGATCCTCTAATCTTTACAGGAATATGGTTCTTTATATAAATAGCGACACCACTGGCATTTCTGTATTTTCTGTAAATGGTATAAACTTGTATTGCTACCCCTGTATCATCTAAGGTATTGTCTAAGTGAGTTTCAGATATTGTCAGAATATGAATGTCATCTGTTACTAGCAAATTATTAATTTCATGAACCTTGTTTCATATGTTAACGTGGGCCACTTCGAGCAATTTTGTGTATATCCAAGATGGCGCAGCAGTAAGGTATATTCAGTATTTTTCGTTTTTTTGTATACATTTCATTATATTTCAATCTCTTTTTTCCATTTTTGAATTAAATATACCTTCCTGCAACCCGCCTAACCCAATGTGGTACGGATCAGCTTTTCCTTTACATTATAACTGGAACCTCCATCATGAGCTAGCCAGCTAATTAGCTACTAACTATTTAGTCATTGTTAGCCACTGCTAGTGGTCTTTACCTTTTAGCTCGGACACCACCCGCTTTATCCCGGATAACACCTGCCAGTCTGCACAGCGCGATATCAGTCCTCAGCATATCGGACTGCCTTTTTTTCCCACTACATCACCGGATTCCTGCCGGAAGCTCTGGACCATTACACCGGATCTTCGCAGCTAGCTAGCTGCTACCGAGTGGCTATTGCGGCTAACGCCCTTGTCCATGCACCAGTTAGCCTCGAGCTAGGCCCATCTCCCGGCTAGCAAATGAAGTACACCAAATACAATGCCTCTCTAGACAATTGGCCTGGACCCTTTGTCGACACAGAGCTCCGCCGATCCATCACGACTGGTCTGCTGATCTGCTGACGTAATTCAGCCGATGTGCTCTCAACCGGCCTCTGCATCGTGGATGTGGTGAAGATCCATCTTCTAGCACCGGCCTGCTAGCTTCCTGAACGCCGTGTCTCCCGCTCGCCTAGCGTAGTAATTGACTACCGAACAGCTCCCTGTTTCATCTATTGCTGCTCATTGGACCCTATGATCACTCAGCTACACAGCTGATGCCTGCTGGACTGTTCATTAACACGGTACTTCATTTTGTTTATCTGTCGGCCCCAGCCTCGAACTCAGGCCCTGTGTGTAGCTAACTGACCCTCTCCGCCCATTCATCATCATTTACCCGTTGTTGTTGTCTTAGCTGTTTACCCGTTGTTGTCTCACCAGTTGTTGTCTTAGCTCTCCCAATCAACACCTGTGATTGCTTTATGCCTCTCTCTAGTGTCATTATGCCTTGTATACTGTTGTTAAGGGCAGCTCTCATTGTTAGATTTTTCTGCAGAATCCCTAGTCCTGCTCAACATAACTCAGAAAGCCCCTTGTCCCACCCCCCACACATGCGGCAACCGCACCTAGCTTAACTGGCACCTCCAGAGATGCAACCTCTCTCATCGTCACTCAATGCCTAGGTTTACCCCCACTGTACTCGCACCCTACCATACCCTTGTCTGTACACTATGCCCTGAATCTATCCTACCACGCCCAGAAACCTGCTCCTTTTATTCTCTGTTCCTAAAGCACTAGACGACCAGTTCTTATAGCCTTTAGCCGTACCCTCATCCTACTCCTACTCTGTTCCTCTGGTGATGTAGAGGTTAACCCAGGCCCAGCAACACACCCATTCCCCAGGCGCTCTCATTTGTAGACTTATGTAACTGTAAAAGCATTGGTTTCATGCATGTTAACATCAGAAGCCTCCTTCCTAAGTTTGTTTTATTCACTGCTTTAGCACACTCCGCCAACCCTGATGTCCTAGCAGTGTCTGAATCCTGGCTTACGAAGGCCACCAAAAATTCAGAAATTTCCATCCCCAATTACAAAATTTTCTGTCAAGACAGAACTGCTAAAGGGGGCAGAATTGCAATCTACTGTAGAGATAGCCTGCAGAGTTCTGTCATACTATCCAGGTCTATGCCCAAAACAGTTCGATCTTCTACATTTAAAGATCCATCTCTTCAGAAATAAGTCCGTCACCATTGCCGCTTGCTATAGACCCCCCTCAGCTACCAGCTGTGCCCTGGACACCATATGTGAATTGTTTGCCCCCAATCTATCGTCAGAGTTTGTACTGCTAGGTGACCTAAATTGGGATATGCTTAACACCCCGGGCGTCCTACAATCTAAGCTAGATGCCCTCAATCTCACACAAATTATCAAGGAACCTAACCAGGTACAACCCCAAATAAGTAAACATGGGCCCCGTCATAAATATCATCCTGACCAACTTGTCCTCTAAATACACGTCTGCTGTTTTCAACCATAATCTCAGCAATCACTGCCTCATTGCCTGCGTCCATTATGGGTCTGCTGTCAAATGACCACCCCTCATCACTGTCAAACGCTCCCATAAACACTTCTGCGAGCAGGCCTTTCTAATCGACCTGGCCCGGGGATCCTGGAAGGATATTGACCTCATCCGTCTGTAGAGGATGCCTGGTTGTTCTTTAAAAGTGCTTTCCTCACCATCTTAAATAAGCATGCCCCTTTGAAAAAATGTAGAACTAAGAGCAGATATAGCCCTTGGTTCACTCCAGACTTGTTTACCCTTGACCAGCACAAAAACACCCTGTGGCGTACTGCACTAGCATCGAACTGTCCCCGCGATATGCAACTTTTCAGGGAAATCAGGAACCAATATACACAGTCAGTTAGGAAAGCAAAGGCTAGCTTTTTCAAACAGAAATGTGCATCCTGCAGCACTAATTCTAAAAAGTTTTGGAACACAAAAGTCCAAGGAGAATAAGAGTACCTCCTCCCAGCTGCCCACTGCACTGAGACTAGGAAACACTGTCACCACTGATAAATCCACGATAATCGAGAATTTCAATAAGCATTTCTCTACGGCTGGCCATGCTTTCCACCTGGCTGACCCCGGCCAACAGTTCTGCAACCCCCGCAGCAACTGGCCCAAGCCCCCCCCCCCCCCCCCCCCCCCTCCGCTTCTCCTTCACCCAAATCCAGACAGCTGATGTTCTGAAAGAGCTGCAAAATCTGGATCCCTACAAATGTTGCAACCCCTATTACTAGTCTGTTCAACCTCTCTTTCGTATCGTCTGAGATTCCTAAAGATTGGAAAGTGGCCGCAGTCATCCCCCTCTTCAAAGAGGGAGACACTCTAGACCAAAACTGTTACAGACCTATATCCATCCTGCCCTGCCTTTCTAAAGTCTTCGAAAGCCAAGTGAACAAACAGATCACCAACCATTTCGAATCCCACCGTACCTTCTCCGCTATGCAATCTGGTTTCCGAGTTGGTCACGGGTGCACCTCAGCCACCCTCAAGGTACTTAATGATATCATAACCGCCATCAAGAAAAGACAGTACTGTGCAGCCATCTTCATCGACCTGGCCAAGGCTTTCGACTCTGTCAATCACCGTATTCTTATCGGCAGACTCAACAACCTTGGTTTCTCTAATGACTGCCTTGCCTGGTTCACTAACTACTTCTCAGATAGAGTTCAGTGTGTCAAATCGGAGGGCCTGTTGTCCGGACCTCTGGCAGTCTCTATGGGGGTGCCACAGGGTTCAATCCTCGGGCCGACTCTTTTCTCTCTATATATCAATGATGTCGCTCTTGCTGCTGGTGATTCTTTCCTCCACCTTTACGCAGACGACACCATTCTGTATACATCTGGCCCTTCTTTGGAAACTGTGTTAACAAACCTCCAAACGAGCTTCAACGCCTAACAGCACTCCTTCCATGGCCTCCAACTGCTCTTAAATACTAGTAAAACGAAATGCATGCTCTTCAACCGATTGCTGCCTGCACCCACCCGCCCAACTAGCATCACTACTCTGGACGGTTCTGACTTAGAATATGTGGACAACTATAAATACCTAGGTGTCTGGCTAGACTGTAAACTCTCCTTCCAGAATCACATTAAGCATCTCCAATCCAAAGTTAAATCTAGAATCAGCTTCCTATTTCGCAAACAAAGCCTCCTTCACTCATGCTGCCAAACATACCCTCGTAAAACTGACTATCCTACCGATCCTTGACTTTGGCGATTTCATTTACAAAATAGCCTCCAAAACTCTACTCAGCAAATTGGATGCAGTTTATCACAGTGTCGTCCGATTTGTCACCAAAGCCCCATATACTACCCACCACTGCGACCTGTATGCTCTCGTTGGCTGGTCCTCGCTACATATTCGTCGCAATCCCACTGGCTCCAGGTCATCTATAAGTCTTTGCTAGGTATAGCTCTGCCTTATGTCAGCTCACTGGTCACCATAGCAACACCCACCCGTAGCACATGCTCCAGCAGGTATATTTCACTTATCATCCAAGACGCCATTTTGGAAGTATTCAGTTAAAATCCACGCAAATAAAAAAGGTTGGCGAGGAATCAGCTTAAAATCAGTCAATCCACAGTGTGATAGTCAGTTTGAATCACACAGTTTGTAGGATCACCACAGTTATAGGCAGCAAGCCAGAACCCAACCATAGACTAAAAGGCAGCACTAGGACCCACAATCAACACAACCAAGGCACAAAACTGGCCAACATAACAACAGCAAGGAGAGAGGGGTGACTTACTCGATGCAATTAAATGCTGGGGCCCATCAAAACAGCAACACAACGCAGGCCATGTTACCAGTATTATAGCCAGGAGAGAAGCACCTTGGAGGGGATGTAGTTTCCAGTACAGGCCGATGGAAAGCCAGAAGGGTGGCAAGCGCTACACGGGGCTGCGAGAGAGTCGAAAAGGGTAAATCCAAGTGGAGTTCAAGTTTGGTAGTTGTCCAAAAACATCCAATGCACAATGTCAAGTGGAAAGATGAAAGCCACAGTAGGCAGGTGTTTGCTCAGATCATGTCCCAGTGCAGGGTAGGGTGCCCAGGTATATCCAAGTAGGCCTCAAGAGTTTCATAGGTCTGTTTTGTATGGGATGCTGCCATGCTAAGGGACCTGTAGCAATGTTTGCTGGGATGTACATTTGCTGTCTTTATCAGCGTGTGTGAGTCTGTGTGTGTGTGTGTGTGTGTGTCTGCGTGCATGCGTGCCTGTGTGCATAACCTGTCAGTGTGTATTGTTGTTTGCAGTGCGGTGCTGGGGGCTGTCTCATTGAACTGGCCCAGGAGCTACTGGTCATCATGGTGGGAAAACAGGTCATCAACAACATTCAGGAGTTTATCATGCCGTGAGTCGTGTAATCCTACAGCTTCCCCCAGTTTTGTCTAAAATCCAATCACAATCTCAATACACTTGGGAAAAACTGGTTGAATCAACGTTGTTTCCATGTCATTTCAACAAGAAAATGAAATGCGATGACGCTGAATCAATGTTGAAAACTGATTGGATTTGTCTTTTTTTCCTCCCAATTTTTTTTACCCTAAATCCAATGACAGGGTGACATTTTCTGTTGATTTAATGTTGAATTCATATCAGTTGACGACAAATCAACCAAATGTCAATCAAAACTACGTTTGTTGAACTGACATCTGTGCCCGGTGGGAGTAAGTTATTGTAATGGGTCTTGCCCACATAAAGGACCTATGCACTGCTTCTGTGCTCGTTAAGGTCAAATCTCTCTCCTTTTGTCTCTTGATAGAAAACTAAAGTCTTGGTGGCAGAAGCGCAAGATCCATCCTAAGGTTCGAGCTGAAGATGGGAAGGTGAAAGAGGGAGGACAGACACAGGATGCTGCACCCTGGGAGACCGACTATGAGCTCCTGCTGTGTGAGGGACTGTTCGATGAATATCTGGAAATGGGTGAGTGCTCCTGCCCACCTTTACTAGGGCAGGGCTGTGGAACATTAGGGCACACAATGTTTTAAAACTATTTTCAATGGAAAATGTCATTGTGGATTTCTTATTGGATAAGGAATTACTCTTGTGATTTTTGTTACTCTTGTTTAAGTGAGGTTATCTGGGTAACTGGCAGTGACACGCACTGGGAGCAAACGAACCCTAACATTTGAAATTGACAGGAGTCTGTGTGCGATCAAGTAATTGATGGACAAACACAGTTGAAACCCCTAGGTCTTGGCAATATGATTCTACTAAGCCGTTGCGGAGGATTAGCTTCCCACGTGCTCTACTTCCCCCAGTCAATGTAACTGTCCCCTCATCCCAAAGATGAATGTGCCATGTAGGTAATAAACATTGCTGTGCAGAACCTACTCAGTCAGACTGTGTAAACCATAACCCAAATTAATGAATTCACTTGCTCTGGAGGATAATATACAGAATATACAGTACACGTCGTGTACAATACATTAAGAAGACCTTCCTTATATTGAGTTGCAATCCCCCTTTTGCCCTCAGAACAGCCTCAATTTGTCGGGGCATGGACTCTACAAGGTGTCGAAAGCGTTCTACTGGGATGCTGGCCCATGTTGACTCCAATGCTTCCCACAATTGTGTCAAGTTGTCTGGGTGTATTTTGGGTGGGGGACCATTCTTAAGGCACACAGGAAACTGTTGAGCGTGAAAAATTCAGCAGCTATAAATCAGTGCGCCTTGCACCTATTGCCATACCCCGTTCAAAGGCACCCTCTGAATAGTACACACAACCGTGTCTCAATTGTCTCGAGGCTTAAAAATCCTTCTTTAACCTGTCCCCTCCCATTCATCTAAGTGGATTTAACAAATTACATGAATAAGGGATCCTATTTTTCACATTGAATTAACTTGGTCAGTCTATATCGTGGAAAGAGCAAGTGTTCTTAATGTTTTGTACAATCAAAGTATTTATACCCCTTGACTTATTCTACATTTTGTTGTGTCACAGCCTGAATTCAAAATTCAGAAAAAGTTCAAAAAAATTATAATCAACCATCTACACACAATACCCCATAATTACAAAGTGAAAAGATGTTTGTATTGCAAATGAAATACAGAAATATCTATTTTACATAAGTATTCATACAGTCAATACTTTGCAGAAGCACCTTTGGCAGCGATTACAGCTCATAAGAGCTTTCCACACCTGGATTGTGCAACATCTTTTCAGAATTCTTCGAACTCTGTTAAATTGGTTGTTTATCATTGCTATACAACCATTTTCAGATCTTGCAATAGATTTTCAAGTAGATTTAAAACTGTAACAGCCACTCAGGAACATTCACTCTCTTCTTGGTAAGCAGTGTAAATTTGGCCTTGTGTTTTAGATTATTATAGATTTTCCTTTAAGGTTTTGCCTGTGCTTAGCTCCATTCAGTTAATTTTTTATTCTGAAAAATTCCCTCTGAGTACAAGAATACCCATAACATGACGCAGCCACCACTATGCTTGAAAATATGGAGAGTGGTACTCAGTAATGTGTTGTATTGGATTTGCCCCAAACATAACACTTTGTATTCAGGACAAACCGTTAATTGCTTTGGCACATTTTTTGCTGTATTACATTAGTGCCTTGTTGTAAACAGGCATAGCCGCGGGAAATAGTTTTGGGGATGCAGAAAAAAGGACCAGTAAAGGCCCAGTGCACTATTTTTGTGAAAACTGAAATGGTCTATTCATTCCTTTTACATTTAACTGAGCCAGATCACAAATGTGTCAATGTACTCAATTACTGTATTGTGTATTGTTTTTCATCATTTTTAAAATTCTTTATTTAACTAGGCAAGTCAATTAAGAACAAATTCATATTTTACAATGGCAGCCTACCCCAGCTAAACCCTCCCTAACATGGACGACGCTGAGCTGAGATAAGGCGGGGCTTTACCTAGCAAAGACTTATAGATGACCTGGAGCCAGTAGGTTTGGCAACGGATATGAAGCGAGGGCCAGCCAACAAGAGCATACAGGTCGCAGTGGTGGGTAGTATGTGGGGCTTTCGTGACAAAACGGATCGCACTGTGAGAGACTGCATCCAATTTGCTGAGTAGAGTGTTGGAGGCTATTTTGTAAATGACATTGCCGAAGTCAAGGATCGGTAAGATAGTCAGTTTTACGAGGGTATGTTTGGCAGCATGAGTGAAGGAAGCTTTGTTGCGAAATAGGAAGCCAATTCGAGATTTAATTTTGGATTGGAGATGCTTAATGTGAGTCTGGAAGGAGAGTTTACAGTCTAACCAGACACCTAGGTATTTGTAGTTGTCCACATATTCTAAGTCAGAACCATCCAGAGTGGTGATGCTGGACGGGTGGGTAGGTGTGGGCAGCAATCTGTTGAAGAGCATGCATTTAGTTTTGAGCAGTTAGTTTGGAGGCCACGGAAGGAGAGTTGTATGGCATTGAAGCTCGTCTGGAGGTTAGTTAACGCATTGTTCAAAGAAGGGCCAGATTTATACAGAATGGTGTCGTTTGCTTAGAGGTGGATCAGAGAATCACCAGCAGCAAGAGCGACATCATTGATATATACAGAGAAAAGAGTCGGCCCGAGGATTTAACCCTGTGGCACCCCCATAGAGACTGCCAGAGGTCCGGACAACAGGCCCTCCGATTTGACACACTGAACTCTGTCTAGGCAGAGTCATTTGAGAAACCAAGGCTGTTGAGTCTGCCGATAAGAATATGGTGATTGACAGAGTCGAAAGCCTTGCCAGGTCGATGAATACAGCTGCACAGTATTGTCTCTTATCGATGGCGGTAATGATATCGTTTAGGACCTTGAGCGTGGCTGAGGTGCACCCGTGACCAGCTCAGAAACCAGATTACATAGCGGAGAAGGTACGGTGGGATTCGGAATGGTCGGTGATCTGTTTGTTAACTTGGCTTTCCAAGACCTTAGAAAGGCAGGGTAGGATAGATATAGGTCTGTAACAGTTTGGGTCTAAGAGTGTCTCCCCCTTTGAAGAGGGGGATGACCGCGGCAGCGTTCCAATCTTTGGGGATCTCAGACGTTATGAAAGAGAGGTTGAACAAGCTAGTAATTTTAGGAAGAGAGGGTCCAGATTGTCTAGCCCTGCTGATTTTTAGGGGTTCCAGATTTTGCAGCTCTTTCAGAACATCAGCTATCTGGATTTGGGTGAAGGAGAAATGGCTAGCCATAGAAAAATGCTTTTTGAAATTCTCCATTATCGCAGATTTATCGGTGACCTGGTCACCTACCTGATGTCACCTGGGCAGGTGAGGAGTGGAGGAGAGGTGTGTGTGTGTGTCTGTCTCTGGAAAAAATTATATAATGTGCAGCCATAACACAGCTAAACAAACAAATTGTCAAAATTTGTCAAACTTCACAAAAAGAATCAACACCCTTGTTTTCAAGTGGTTTTAAATTAAATATATTCACCTTTAGTCTTGTAAGTGACCAACAAGAGCATCTGTGAATTCTCCGGTGGGTGAGTTTCAATTCTGTCAATTCAGAAATCTATGTAACACTAGTAATGAGTGCTATCCTAAGACTTTAGAAACAAATTACTTTATGAATTGACTGAATTTAAAGGGAACTGATGTGTGTAAAAGGAAAGGTACAATGAGGGAGGTCAAAACAACAACCAGACAACTCCTCTCCTCTTCCTGTCCTTCCTGTGAGCTGGTCGGCTAAATTGGTGGAAGAGAAAAACAACACAAGCTTTACATAATATAACACCATAAAAGTTGAGATTTATGTTAACTAAATACTGCTTGTATAGTGTAGTTAGTGGCATAAATATTGGAACAGTGTGGTAAAGTTCGTGATTCTTGCTGTTTACTCATGGAATTTGTATTTCAGATCAAAAGATGAATATGACAAGCAAATATTTAGACAGCAAACTGTTGTTTCAAGATATTTTCAACCCAGAAACAACATCTATACATTTGCCTCATATTAATCCTTTGATCTAAAATACCAATTATCCGAATAGGTTTACTGTAAAAATGACCTACTTTACTTCACTGTCGCAACACTTTATGACACTACCTGTGATGTGGAGAGAAAAAAAAAAGTACCATTGAACTCGGCTTTGAAAAGCAGCTGATACATTTTAACCTTGACTGCTGCTTTTCTTTGCTGAGGCAGCCTCTTCAGGGTTGGCACCAGGCTCATGGCAAAGAGGGTCTCTTCATCCTCCTTCCTGTGAGCATCAGGTTGGGCTGCATCCCTCTCGATGGCTTGGAGGAGCCTCTGCTGAAATGAGAGTTGGGTGGCTCTGAGGGCTGGTACCTCCGATGACGTCTGGTGTGACATTGTTCCTCTTCGTTTCTCTCCCTGTTTTTCTCCTCGTTTGTCTCCACGGCCACATCCTGTTCAACGAGGTCCTCAGTGGTCACTTCATTTAGGTTCATAATAATCTCAGGTGGTCATAGATCCAGAGGTGCTTGCTCCATTTCATCATCTTCCATGGCTGCACCGGTGGTGGTCATACATGTGGATGATGTAGACATTGTAGAGGGTCTCGCTGCACCGGTGGAGGTGGTGGTCGCACTTGTAGATGACGTAGAGGGTCTTGATGCACCGGTGGTGACCACACTTGTAGATGATGTAGTAGAGGGTCTGGCTGTGAAATTGCCACTCGTTAATAAATGGATCCAGAAAATAAAGATTGTGGCAGAAGCGCCAGGGCTGCTGGCCTAAAGCTGATGACCCAGACCTCTTATTTTTCTCTGCTCTTCTCTCTCTCTGATACCTGTCCCTGAGTCCTCGCCACTTCCTTCTACATAGACATGAACATGATAAGCCAAACCATTACCTACTGTAGCATAACAATTGTTATTAGATAGCTATCATGGACATGTCACCTACATGTCACCTACTGTATAACGGTATAGCAAATCTTTAAAAAAGATCAGTCTTTACATGGCTAAAAGAAAAGGAATATAACATACTGTTTACAGGAAACTCCTTAGATTAAGTTGCGTGGAAAAGGGAATGGGGTGGTGAAATAATAGTCTGTCATGGACAAAGGAACTCAAAAAGTGTGATGATATTATTTTACAACAATTTCGATCTGAATGGGCAAACAGTCAGGAATGATTCGCAAGGAAGGTGGATCCTTTTGAATATGAAAGTGGACGAAAAATTGATTTGGCTCATTAATCTATATGGTCCAAATCAGGATGATCCACACTTCTTCGAAAACATTTATACCAATTTATTGAACTTACAGGCAACAAATGATCAAATAATTATGGTAGGAGACTATAACACAGTGTTAAGTACCTCAATGTACCGTAAAGGTAATCACTCTACAAACTATCATCACAGTGCCCTTAAGAAAATCACAAATATTATGGACATATTAGAAATAGTGGATATTTATATTTAAAAAAACGACCTAGTGAGATATACATGGAGGAGACTTAATCAAGCTAAATCAAGCTTAATCAAGCTAAAGCTTGACTACTTTCTTGTCTCTTTCTCTCTTGCATCAAAGGTTAAAAAAGTTTTAATAGGAGACAGAATGCCATCGGATCATCATCTAATTGGCCTTCACATAACTCTTATACATTTTCCACGTGGACGGGAATATTGGAAATTTAATCAAAGTTTACTGGAGGACAACTTATATATCTGAATTTTTCCAGTATAATATAGGTTCAGCAAATCCCCTTATTGTTTGGATTCCTTTAAATGTACCTTCAGGGGTCATTCAATTCAATATTCATCAATAATAAAAAAGCAGTTTCTGGCTAAAGAGACAAGACTAACAAGGGAAATACATGAACTAATAGTACAGGTAGATAGCAATAAAAACGATACAACAGAGATACAAAACAAGTTAGAGGAAAAACAAAAAGAACTTGAGGAACTTATTTTAGGCAGATGTTCTCTTTTCCGTCTCATCCTTTCCCACTGAATGAAGATTATGGTAAGGAATTCTTTCCAAATCATATAAAAAATGAGGCTATTAAATCATTTCAGTCTGGAAAAACCCCAGGGCTTGATGGCATACCGGTAGAGGTATGTCAACTATTTTTTTAAATACTAAAAGCTCCATTGTTAGATTGTTTTAACTACTCCTATAGAAATGGTAGTCTATCAGGTACTCAGCAGGAAGGTCTGATTTCTCTATTATTAAAACAAGACCCAGATGGTAAATATAAAGACCCAGTCTATCTAAAAAACTGGAGGCCCCTTACAGTTCAATGTTGTGATGCAAAAATACTAGCAAAATCCTGTAGAAATTTTGAGGGCAGAACTGAAAATGTGTGTGCGTGCATGGAGGCCTACAAACCTGACTCAGTTCCACCAGCTCTGTCAGGAGGAATGGGCCAAAATCGCCAAAACCGCCATAAAAAGCCAGACTATGCTTTGCAACTGCACATGGGGACAAAGATCGTACTTTTTAGAGAAATGTCCTCTGGTCTGATGAAACAAAACTAGAACTGTTTGGCCATAATGATCATCGTTATGTTAGGAGGAAAAAGGGGGAGGATTGCAAGCCGAAGAACACCATCCCAACCGTGAAGCATGGGGATGGCAGCATCATGTTCTGGTTTGCTGAAGGAGGGACTGGTGCACTTCACAAAATCGATGGCATCATGAGGTAGGAAAATTATGTGGATATATTGAAGCAACATCTCAAGACATCAGTCAGGAAGTTAAAGCTTGGTCGCAAATGGGTCTTCCAAATGGACAATGACCCCAAGCATACTTCCAAAGTTGTGGCAAAATGGCTTAAGGACAACAAAGGCAAGGTATTGGAGTGGCCATCACAAAGCCCTGACCTCAATCCTATAGAAAATCTGTGGGCAGAACTGAAAAAGTGTGTGCGAGCAAGGAGGCCTACAAACCTGATTCAGTTACATCAGCTCTGTAAGGAGGAATGGGCTAAAATTCACCCAACTTATTGTGGGAAGCTTGTGGAAGGCTACTCGAATCGTTTGACCCAAGTTAAACAATTTAAAGGCAATGCTACCAAATACTAATTGAGTGTATGTAAACTTCTGACCCACTGGGATTGTGATGAAAGAAATAAAATATTAAATAAATATCTATTATTATTACTATTATTCTGACATTTCACATTCTTAAAATAAAGTGGTGATCCTAACTGGCCTAAAACAGGGACTTTTTACTAGGATTAAATGTCAGGAATTGTGAAAAACTGAGTTTAAATGTATTTGGCTAAGGTGTATGTAAACTTCCGACAACTGTATTGACTCCAGACATTTCAACTTTTTATTTTTTATTCATTTTTAAAAACACAATTCCACTTTGACATTGTGGGATATTGTGTTTAGGCCAGTGACAAAAAAAATCTCAATTTAATTCATTTTAAATTCAGGCTGTAACACAACAAAATGGGTAAAAATTCAAGGGGTATAAATACTGTGTACAAAACATTAAGAACACTTGCTCTTTCCATGACATAGACAAATTAACAAATTATTTTAGAATATTTTCACTATATTCTGCTTATCCATCATTTAATTAATTTAACAGATTTGTACATTACTTCATGGCTCAGATTACAGATGCATTTTACATACCCCAACACAAGCAGAAGGTGACTGCTGACTGCCCCCCTCTTTGCAGTGCTGCAGTTTGGCTTCATTACCATCTTTGTAGCGGCATGTCCACTTGCCCCGCTGTTTGCCCTGATCAATAACTGGGTAGAGGTGCGTCTGGACGCGCAGAAGTTTGTGTGTCAGTACAGACGACCCGTAGCGGAGAGGGCTCAGGACATTGGAATCTGGCTGGACATCCTGCAAGTCATCACCTACTTTGCTGTCATTAGTAATGTAAGTGTACTATGTGTGTGTGTGTGAGTCTGTGTGATGTTATAAGTGTGCTTGGTTTAATGAAGACTCCTGCCTCTCTGCCAGGCCTTCCTGATAGCTTTCACTTCTGACTTCCTGCCTCGCCTCTACTACCGCTACAACAATGATGGAAACCTTAAGGGTTATGTTAACTTCACCCTGGGTACTTCCCCAAGCAACTTTAACGCCAACAACACGCAATGCAGGTAGAGACACACTCATAATCACCCATGAATGTATATATGCATTTCGTGAATGTTGTTATTTTTTTGTTCCTATTACTCTACAACTGGCATTGTCATCTAGCATTTTTTTTTTTTTTTTTTTTTTTTAGATATCGAGGATACAGGGACAGAAATGGGCATTTTCGACCGGAGTACTTCCACCTTCTGGCTTGCCGGCTGGCCTTTGTCATAATTTTTGAGGCAAGTTCCGTTGTATGTCATTATGTTCCGTTCTATGTCATTATGTGGACGACTTTTGCAGTACAGATTCAATGCAATTCATTGACCAATTCAGTGTTTATAGGTCTATCTGTGAATGCATTTTTGTTAAGAAGCTGAGGGATGTTGGAGAATTGAGATTGAGATGCCTTGTCGTGTGCTCTGAGAATGTGTGCACTGCCACTGATTGGTTTAAAACCGAAGGGTGTTTCATTTTTATACTGTGGCTAGTCAACACATTGCATCTGAGTAAGCTTACAGGCTTGTTACAATGTTCATATACAGTGCATTCAGAAAGTATTCAGACCCCTTGACTTTTTCCACATTTTGTTACGTGGCAGCCTTGTTCTAAAATTGATTAAATTGATTTTTCCCTGATAAATCTACACACAATACGACAAAGAATAAACCGTTTCATTTATTTTTTTGCAAATGTATAAAAAATTAAGAAAAGATACCTTATTTACATAAGTATTCAGACCCTATGCTACTTGAAATTGAGCTCAGGTGCATCCAGTTTCCATTGATCATCCTAAAGATGTTTCTACAACTTGATTGGAGTCCACCTGTGGTAAA
The DNA here is from genome assembly GCF_045679555.1 of Salvelinus alpinus. Taxonomy (NCBI): domain Eukaryota; kingdom Metazoa; phylum Chordata; class Actinopteri; order Salmoniformes; family Salmonidae; genus Salvelinus; species Salvelinus alpinus. Next base: position 2,461,023 of record NC_092106.1, on the reverse strand, counting down.
TTCAATTCATTGGACATGATTTGGAAAGGCACACACCTGTCTATATAAGGTCCCACAGTTGGCAGTGCATGTCAGAGCAAAAACCAAACCGTGAGGTCGAAGGAATTGTGCGTAGAGCTCCGAGACAGGATTGTGTCGAGGCACAGATCTGGGGAAGGGTACCAAAACATTTCTTCAGCATTGAAGGTCCTTAAGAACACAGTGGCTTCCATGTTTTGAACCAATAACACTCTTCCTAGAGCTGGCTGCTCGACCAAACTGAGGAATCGGGGGAGAAGGGCCTTGGTCTGGGAGGTGACCAAGAACCCGATGGTCACTCTGACAGTGCTACAGAGTTCCTCTGTGGAGATAGGAGAACCTTCCAGAACGACAACCATCTCTGCAGCACTCCACCAATCAGGCCTTTATGGTAGAGTGGCCAGACAGAAGCCACTCCTCAGTAAAAGGTACATGACATCCCGCTTGGAGTTTGCCAAAAGGCACCTAAAGAACTCTCAGACCATGAAAAACAAGAATCTCAGCTCTGATGAAACCAAGATTTAACTTTTTGTCCTGAATGCCAAGCATCACATCTGGAAGAAAATCTGGCACCATCCCTACGGTGAAACATGGTGGTGGCAGCATCATGCTGTGGAGATGTTTTTCAGTGGCAGGGACTGGGCGACTAGTCAGGATCGAGGGAAAGATGAACGGAGCAAAGTACAGAGAGATCCAGAACCTCAGACTAGGGCGAAGGATCAACCTTCCAACCTTCTAAGCACACAGCCAAGACAAGGCAGGAGTGGCTTTGGGACAAGTCTCTGAACGTCCTTGAGTGGCCCAGCCAGAGCCCGGACTTGAATCCGATCAAACATCTCTGGAGAGACCTGAAAATATCTGTGCAGCGACGCTCTCCATCCCACCTGACAGAGATGAGCGGACCTGCAGAGAAGAATGGGAGACACACCCCAAATACAGGTGTGCCAAGCTTTTAGCGTCATACCCATGAAGACACGAGGCTGTAATCACTGCCAAATGTGCTTCAACAAAGTACTGAGTAAAGGGTCTGAATACTAAAGTAAATGTGATTTTTCAGTTCTTTTTTTAATCAATTTCCAAACATAAAAAAACAGTTTTTGCTTTGTCATTATGGGGTATTGTCTGTAGATTGAGGGGGGGGGGAACAATTTAATCCATTTTAGAATAAGGCTGTAACGTAACAAAATATGGAAAAAGTCAAGGGGTCTGAATACTTTCCGAATGCACTGTATGCTTATAATGTGTCTCCTTCCCTGGTCCATCTTCGCTCTCTTTCTTTTTTCCCTTTCTCTTTGCTCAGCATGTTGTGTTCTTCATCGGTCGTTTGATTGACTTCATGGTCCCTGATATACCTGAGGACGTGGAGATCAAAATTAAGAGGGAGCACTACATGGCCAAGGAGGCCCTGGCTGAGAACGAGGTGAGAACCCCTGTACCTCTTTCTAGATACCTGTCAGTCAATCGATCAATCAACCAACCGATTAACCAATCAAATCTCTATATTATTCACAGGGTAATTTTGGCTTCTTTTTTTAACCAATGATAACCCCAGCTGACTCTTCTACCAATTAGATAGTGTATTTTCTTCCTCATTATCAATCATCGAAACAACTTTACTATACACATAATTTCTCAACATAAAAGTTGAAACATGCCTTGCAGTACCGGTCGCTGATTGGCTGGTGACTGATTGATTGATGAAGGGATAACAGATTAAGCACAGGCGCAACAAATGAAAACGAATGATTTTACTCGGGATAACTAGTGTATATCACAAAGTAGGAGGAGATAGCTAGCCAGTTTACTTTCCTAAATGTTCTGAAATATTACCTCAGACATAAATGGGCAAGCTACTAGTTCTAGCTAGCTTACTCTACCTTATCAAAGGTTACTAGTTAATTTGACCAACGTTATTTCTGAATGTTTATCAAAATAACTTTAGCTGGCTAATTAATTTGTTCATGCTTTGTGATACACCTATGACAGAACTTTTTCACCAAGCTGTCACTCTCTCTAAACTGATGCAAAGGAATTTTAAGAAGGAACAGTCAGATGCGACAAAATATCCCAGAACCTAAGCTGCACTGTGAGCCAGATTTAAAACAGAATGACATTAAATTGAATTGACTGATGCATGCTCAATTTTCCGTCCCGACTCCCGGTCAGAAGCCCCAAAAAGATCTATAACCATCCATGAGCGATCATTTGCAGAAGAAAAGTATAGACGCGCAAGAGTCTACACTGGATCGGTCAGAATGAGACACGCCTAACCAATGACATTACAATAGAGGCGGGACTGAAGTTGTGTGGACCAATAAGGTGACAGGTCGCATGGCGCAAGCATCAGAAAAATAAAAAATGCTTTCCACATCACTGCACAGAGCGAAGACCGCTCAAATTTATTTGTCACATGCTTCTTAGTCAACAGGTGTAGACTAACAGTGAAATACTTATTTATGAGTCCTTTTTCAACAATTCATAGTTAAAGATAAGATACATTTTTATTTATAAAAAACATAAATGTTGCCACAGTGAGTCAGGCTGGTCAGGACAGCCCGATTGATTACGCATGGTATTCAAAGTTGGAATTGCAGTGGGGCCACCATATTTATAAAAAATATATATTTAAGAGTACAGATTATTGTATTGGACAATATAAACTTTTTTAGAAAGATCATTTACAATTTATTTGATTGAGTAAATGTATTTAGTTCTCTTAATTTTGATAAATGAATGTTGATGTAAAATTGAAATGTACTGATTTTAAAGTTGTGTCATTAGATTTGGGGTGGAGTCACAAGAAGAAAATTGGCTCCCTTTTGAAAAAGTATGAATACCACTGGATTACAGTATATTTTGGAACATTAAATCTACTGGGGCTCCACCCCTAACGCCCTATTGGTAGAGCCATGACTGGGCTGTTGAACAGTGTGACAAAGGACATGTGGGCTACAATACATATGCCGCGTACACGTGCTAGTTGGAACTAGGAAACTCTGAAATGTATAAATTGCTAACTGGTTGTAGTTATACACAAGCAGTGTTCGACCAGTTAGCAAGTACGGAATTCAGAGTTTCCTAGTTCCGACTAGCATGTAAACGCTGCATGTTTATACTGCATTATTATGTTGTATTATAGTGCATTGGTTGAGTATTTTGTTGGCTAACCTCAGAAAATGAATTTCCATGTATATAAAGTCATTGTATCCTATGATATGAAGAAAATTCTAAGCTAATTTTTCAGAGTCAATGAATCCACCCTTTGCTTTCTTTTTGTTTCACGCTCTGTATGTTGCAGGCTTTGGGTAAGGTTGTCGTCCTACTTGAAAAGGAGAATCTGTCCACTGAGCTGCGACACAGAGCCAAACCTCAAACTTCCACAGCGTCTCCACCCCGGGAGAGCAACTCACCACCACCCTTACTGAATCCAATCCCAGAGGACGCAGACAGATCACCGCTCTAACCCCTGACCTCCCCAGGGGTCGTTTGGGCGCCAGCTCAAGGTCACACGATGGTGTGATGAGATGTATTTTTCAGCTCTGTGTTTCTAACAATCTTCAGTGACATGGACAGGTAAAAGTCATGACTGTAAGACTGAGGAGAAGGCAAATAACAGGACTAATCCTTTCTCAGGACAGACTGCAGTGAGTTTGAGGCTTTGCATTGTGCTTACTGTACCCATATTGAGCAGCAGTATCCCCCCCACTCTAACCATGCAGCAAATGTGTGGACTACTAGAGAACTATGACTAGACTAGTCTTTTGAATGAATCGTTAAATGGGAGTCCTGACTCTGTGGTCATAGAAAATGCCATTGCACTTATTGTAAGAATAGGGGTGATAACCCCGGTGTCTTGGCCAAATTCTCAACCTGGCCCCATTCAATCATGGCCACCTAATCATCCCCCTGATTCCCAATTGGCATATATCACTCCTCACCTCTCCACCATGATAGATGCTGTGTGAGTGTTCTGGCACTAAATGGCTGCTGTGCATCACCCAAGTGGGTGCTACACATTGGTGGTGGAAGAGGTGAGTTCCCCCCTTTAATTTGTAAAGCACTATACAAATCCAATCAATCAATTACTACTAGAGAAATGTGTCTCTTTCGGTGTACCTGCTCAGTCCTTAACTGAATAATATAATTACTTTTTTGGGTTGGCAGTGATCTCACTTCATGTTCCAGGAATTATAATCTTCCAGTTCAGTCCCCCCCCCCGTGAAGAAGAGATAAGCACATAGACTGGAATCAACTGAAGTATTTATTTAACTAACACAATCATGATACATGTGTGTATATACAGTGGGGAGAACAAGTATTTGATACACTGCCGATTTTGCAGGTTTTCCTACTTACAAAGCATGTAGAGGTCTGTAATTTTTATCATAGGTACACTTCAACTGTGAGAGACGGAATCTAAAACAAAAATCCAGAAAATCACATTGTATGATTTTTAAGTAATTAATTTGCATTTTATTGCATGACATAAGTATTTGATCACCTACCAACCAGTAAGAATTCCGGCTCTCACAGACCTGTTAGTTTTTCTTTAAGAAGCCCTCCTGTTCTCCACTCATTACCTGTATTAACTGCACCTGTTTGAACTCGTTACCTGTATAAAAGACACCTGTCCACACACTCAATCAAACAGACTCCAACCTCTCCACAATGGCCAAGACCAGAGAGCTGTGTAAGGACATCAGGGATAAAATTGTAGACCTGCACAAGGCTGGGATGGGCTACAGGACAATAGGCAAGCAGCTTGGTGAGAAGGCAACAACTGTTGGCGCAATTATTAGAAAATGGAAGAAAATAGAAGAAGTTCAAGATGATGGTCAATCACCCTCGGTCTGGGGCTCCATGCAAGATCTCACCTCGTGGGGCATCAATGATCATGAGGAAGGTGAGGGATCAGCCCAGAACTACACGGCAGGACCTGGTCAATGACCTGAAGAGAGCTGGGACCACAGTCTCAAAGAAAACCATTAGTAACACACTACGCCGTCATGGATTAAAATCCTGCAGCGCACACAAGGTCCCCCTGCTCAAGCAGGCGCATGTCCAGGCCCGTCTGAAGTTTGCCAATGACCATCTGGATGATCCAGAGGAGGAATGGGAGAAGGTCATGTGGTCTGATGATTCAAAAATAGAGCTTTTTGGTCTAAACTCCACTCGCCGTGTTTGGAGGAAGAAGAAGGATGAGTACAACCCCAAGAACACCATCCCAACCGTGAAACATGGAGGTGGAAACATCATTCTTTGGGGATGCTTTTCTGCAAAGGGGACAGGACGACTGCACCGTATTGAGGGGAGGATGGATGGGGCCATGTATTGCGAGATCTTAGCCAACAACCTCCTTCCCTCAGTAAGAGCATTGATGATGGGTCGTGGCTGGGTCTTCCAGCATGACAACGACCCGAAACACACAGCCAGGGCAACTAAGGAGTGGCTCCGTAAGAAGTATCTCAAGGTCCTGGAGTGGCCTAGCCAGTCTCCAGACCTGAACCCAATAGAAAATCTTTGGAGGGAGCTGAAAGTCCGTATTGCCCAGCGACAGCCCCGAAACCTGAAGGATCTGGAGAAGGTCTGTATGGAGGAGTGGGCCAAAATCCCTGCTGCAGTGTGTGCAAACCTGGTCAAGAACTACAGGAAACGTATGATCTCTGTAATTGCAAACAAAGGATTCTGTACCAAATATTAAGTTCTGCTTTTCTGATGTATCAAATACTTATGTCATGCAATAAAATGCAAATTAATTACTTAAAAATCATACAATGTGATTTTTGGGATTTTTGTTTTAGATTCCGTCTCTCACAGTTGAAGTGTACCTATGATAAAAATTACAGACCTCTACATGCTTTGTAAGTAGGAAAATCGGCAAAATCGGCAGTGTATCAAATACTTGTTCTCCCCACTGTATAAACTCAGCAAAAAAAGAAACGTCCTCTCACTGTCAACTGCGTTTATTTTCAGCAAACTTAACGTGTAAATATTTGAATGAACATAACAAGATTCAACAACTGAGACATAAACTGAACAAGTTCCACAGACATGTGACTAACAGAAATGGAATAATGTGTCCCTGAACCAAGGGGGGTCAAAATCAAAAGTAACCGTCAGTATCTGGTGTGGCCACCAGCTGCATTACGTACTGCAGTGCATCTCCTCCTCATGGACTGCACCAGATTTGCCAGATCTTGCTGTGAGATGTTACCCCACTGTTCCACCAAGGCACCTGCAAGTTCCCGGACATTTCTGGGGGGAATGGCTCTAGCCCTCACCCTCCAATCCAACAGGTCCCAGATGTGCTCAATGGGATTGAGATCTGGGCTCTCGCTGGCCATGGCAGAACACTGACATTCCTGTCTTGCAGGAAATCACACACAGAACAAGCAGTATGGCTGGTGGCATTGTCATGCTGGAGGGTCATGTCAGGATGAACCTGCAGGAAGAGTACCACATGAGGGAGGAGGTTGTCTTCCCTGTAACGCACAGTGTTGAGATTGCCTGCAATGACAACATGCTCAGTCCGATGATGCTGTGAGACACCGTCCCAGACCATGACGGACCCTCCATCTCCAAATCGATCCCTCTCCAGAGTACAGGCTTTGGTGTAATGCTCATTCCTTCGACGATAAACGCGAATCCAACTATCACCCCTTGTGAGACAAAACCACGAAACCAAAACCTTTGTCAGTGAAGAGCACTTTGCCAGTCCTGTCTGGTCCAGCGACGGTGGGTTTGTGGCGACGTGGTTCCAGTGATGTCTGGTGAGGACCTGCCTTACAACAGGCCTACAAGCCCTCAATCCAGCCTCTCTCAGCCTATTGCGGACAGTCTGAGCACTGATGGAGGGATTGTGTGTTCCTGGTGTAACTCGGGCAGTTGTTGTTGCCATCTTGTACCTGTCCCGCAGGTGTGATGTTCGGATGTACCGATCCTGTGCAGGTGTTGTTACACATGGTCTGCCACTGCGAGGACGATCAGCTGTCCGTCCTGTCTCCCTGTAGCACTGTCTTAGGCGTCTCACAGTACGGACATTGCAATTTATTGCCCTGGCCACATCTGCCGTCCTCATGCCTCTTTGCAGCATGCCCAAAGCACGTTCATGCAAATGAACAGGGACCCTGGGCATTTTTCTTTTGGTGTTTTTCAGAGCCAGTAGAAAGGCCTCTAGTGTCCTAAGTTTCCATACTGTGACCTTAATTGCCTACCGTCTGTAAGCTGTTAGTGTCTTAACGACCGTTCCACAGGTTCATTAATTGTTTATGGTTCATTGAACAAGCATGGGAAACAGTGTTTAAACCCTTTACAAAGAAGATCTGTGAAGTTATTGTGATTTTTACGAATTATCTTTGAAAGACAGGGTCCTGAGTGTATATAGATATACATATATTTTATTAACAGAAAGTAACAGAAAAGTTGTATTCCATTCATTCAAGACTATACCTACTGCTACAAACCAGTTGACATTATGAATTGACAACTACATCTGTTTATGGGAGAGTCAAGCCAGAGATTATTAATGCAACATGCACGTAACATTGTCTTTGAATATAATATACAATATTTAAATGTGGTGTTTATTGGAACAAATAAAAATGTGATAAAATACGTGACTTGATATTACAGTATCGAATCTAAATTTGGATTTTGAAGATTTAATCATTTTTAAACCATTTGCTGCATTATTCTCTGCCATTACATAGTCGTTTGAAACATGTATACAATTGGGCTCCTCAAGTAACAGTGACATTTGAAAAGGATAAAGTTGATGATCAACATTGACTTTACTCACTTTGCATGAGCAACAATAGTGAAATCTGCGGTTTGCCTGTAAGATGGCGCCGGAGAAGAATGCAGAAGTTTTACATGCCCCCGACCGATTGTGTTTTTTGTTCGTTTATTTGCGTTGTTTGTAACTTATTTTTTTACTTATTTTGTACATAATGTTGCCACTACGGTCTCTTATGACCGAAAATAACTTCTGGACATCAGGACTGGGATTATTCACCATAGACTGGCAGAATCCTTTTTTTCATTTAATGACTCTGACGAGGCCGACTCGAACGATATACTGCTTTCTCGGCAACAGGCCCAGATCCCTGTGATTTGCGTGAAGAGGAGGCGGAGAGAAAGAGGCCGGAGGACGGCCTGCCTTCTGAGAATTCGTAGGCGATCGAATAAACCCCCACTTCCTTCATTCTGCTAGCAAACGTGCAATCTTTGGACAATTAAATAGATGACCTACGCGGAAGATTAAACTACCAACGGAACATTCAAAACTGTAATATCTTATGCTTCACGGAGACGTGGCTGAACGATGACACTATCAACATACAGCTGGCTGGTTATACGCTGCACCGGCAGGATAGAACAGCGGCGTCTGGTAAGACAAGGGGCGGCGGACTATGTATTTTTGTAAATAACAGCTGGTGCACAATATCTAAGGAAGTATCGAGCTATTGCTCGCCTGAGGTAGAGTATCTCATAATAAACTGTAGACCACACTACCTACCTAGAGAGTTTTCATTTGTATTTTTCGTAGCTGTTTACATACCACCACAGTCAGAGGCTGACACTAAGACAGCATTGAATGAGCTGTATTCCGCCATAAGCAAACAAGAAAATGCTCATCCAGAGGCGGCGCTCCTAGTAGCTGGGGACTTTAATGCAGGGAAACTTAAATCTGTTTTACCAAATTTCTATCAGCATGTTAAATGTGCAACCAGAGGGGAAAACAACTCTGGACCACCTTTATCCCACCCACAGAGATGAGTACAAAGCTCTCCCTCGCCCTCCATTTGGCAAACTGACCATAATTCTATCCTCCTGATTCCTGCTTACAAGCAAAAATGTAAGCAGAAAGCACCAGCGACTAGATCAATAAAAAAGTGGTCAGATGAAGCAGATGCGAAGCGACAGGAGACAGTTTTGCTAGCACAGACTAGAATATGTTCTGGGATTCCTCCGATGGCATTGAGGAGTACACCACTTCAGTCATTGGCTTCATCAATAAGTGCATCGATGACGTTGTCCCCACAGTGACTGTACGTACAGTGGGGAGAACAAGTATTTGATACACTGCCGATTTTGCAGGTTTTCCTACTTACAAAGCATGTAGAGGTCTGTAATTTCTATCATGGGTACACTTCAACTATGAGAGACGGAATCTAAAACAAAAATCCAGAAAATCACATTGTATGATTTTTAAGTAATTAATTTGCATTTTATTGCATGACATAAGTATTTGATACATCAGAAAAGCAGATCTTAATATTTGGTACAGAAACCTTTGTTTGCAATTACAGAGATCATACGTTTCCTGTAGTTCTTGACCAGGTTTGCACACACTGCAGCAGGGATTTTGGCCCACTCCTCCATACAGATCTTCTCCAGATCCTTCAGGTTTCGGGGCTGTCGCTGGGCAATACGGACTTTCAGCTCCCTCCAAAGATTTTCTATTGGGTTCAGGTCTGGAGACTGGCTAGGCCACTCCAGGACCTTGAGATGCTTCTTACGGCGCCACTCCTTAGTTGCCCTGGCTGTGTGTTTCGGGTCGTTGTCATGCTGGAAGACCCAGCCACGACCCATCTTCAATGCTCTTACTGAGGGAAGGAGGTTGTTGGCCAAGATCTCGCGATACATGGCCCCATCCATCCTCCCCTCAATACGGTGCAGTCATCCTGTACCCTTTGCAGAAAAGCATCCCCAAAGAATGATGTTTCCACCTCCATGCTTCACGGTTGGGATGGTGTTCTTGGGGTTGTACTCATCCTTCTTCTTCCTCCAAACACGGCGAGTGGAGTTTAGACCAAAAAGCTCTATTTTTGTCTCATCAGACCACATGACCTTCTCCCATTCCTCCTCTGGATCATCCAGATGGTCATTGGCAAACTTCAGACGGGCCTGGACATGCGCTGGCTTGAGCAGGTGGACCTTGCGTGCGCTGCAGGATTTTAATCCATGACGGTGTAGTGTGTTACTAATGGTTTTCTTTGAGACTGTGGTCCCAGCTCTCTTCAGGTCATTGACCAGGTCCTGCCGTGTAGTTCTGGGCTGATCCCTCACCTTTCTCATGATCATTGATGCCCCACGAGGTGAGATCTTGCATGGAGCCCCAGACCGAGGGTGATTGACCGTCATCTTGAACTTCTTCCATTTTCTAATAATTGCGCTAACAGTTGTTGCCTTCTCACCAAGCTGCTTGCCTATTGTCCTGTAGCCCATCCCAGCCGTGTGCAGGTCTACAATTTTATCCCTGATGTCCTTACACACCTCTCTGGTCTTGGCCATTGTGGAGAGGTTGGAGTCTGTTTGATTGAGTGTGTGGACAGGTGTCTTTTATACAGGTAACGAGTTCAAACAGGTGCAGTTAATACAGGTAATGAGTGGAGAACAGGAGGGCTTCTTAAAGAAAAACTAACAGGTCTGTGAGAGCCGGAATTCTTACTGGTTGGTAGGTGATCAAATACTTAAGTCATGCAATAAAATGCAAATTAATTACTTAAAAATCATACAATGTGATTTTCTGGATTTTTGTTTTAGATTCCGTCTCTCACAGTTGAAGTGTACCTATGATAAAAATTACAGATCTCTACATGCTTTGTAAGTAGGAAAACCTGCAAAATCGTCAGTGTATCAAATACTTGTTCTCCCCACTGTATATACCCCAAACAAAAGCCATGTATTACAGGCAACATCCGCACTGAGCTAAAGGCTAGAACTGCTATCAAACAGGCAAAGCATCAATACAGGACTAAGATCGAATCGTACTACACCTGCTCTGACGCTCGTCGGATGTGGCAGGGCTTGCAAACCATTACACACCAGAAAGGGAAGCACAGCCAAGAGCTGCCCAGTGACGCAAGCCTACCAGACAAGCTAAACTACTTCTATAATCGCTTCTAGGCAAATAACACTGAAACATGCATGAAAGCATGTTCTGGAAGACTGTGTGATCACGCTCTCCGCAGCCGATGTGAGTAAGACCTTTAAACAGGTCAATATTCACAAGGCCGCAGAGCCAGACGGATTATCAGGACATGTACTGCGAGCAAGTGTCTTCACTGGTCTTTTCAACCTGTCCCTGTCCGAGTCTGTAATATAAACAGGTTTTAAGCAGACCACCATAGTGCCTGTGCCCAAGAACACTAAGGTAACCTGCCTAAATGACTACCGACCCGTAGCACTCACGTCTGTAGCCATGAAGTGCTTCGAAAGGCTGGTCACGGCTCACATCAACACCATTATCCGAGAAACCCTAGACCCACTCCAATTTGCATACCGCCCCAACAGATCCACAGATGTTGCAATCTCTATTGCAATCCAAACTGCCCTTTCCTACCTGGACAAAAGGAACACCTATGTGAGAATGTAATTCATCGACTATAGTGCCCTCAAAGCTCATCAAAAAGCTAAGGACCGTGGGACTAAACATCTCCCTCTGCAACTGGATCCTGGACTTCCTGATGGGCCGCCCCCAGGTGGTAAGTGTAGGTAACAACACATCCGCCATGCTGATCCTCAACACAGGGGCCCCTCAGGGGTGCGTGCTCAGTCCCCTCCTGTACTCCCTGTTCACTCATGACTGCACGGCCAGGCACGACTCCAACACCATCATTAAGTTTGCCGATGACATAACAGTGGTAGGCCTGATCACCGACAATGACGAGACAGCCTATAGGGAGGAGGTCAGAGATCTGGCCTCTCGCTCAACGTGATCAAGACAAAGGAGATGATTGTGGACTACAGGAAAAAGAGGACCGAGCACGCCGCCATTCTCATTGACGGGGCTGCAGTGGAGCAGATTGAGAGCCTCAAGTTCCTTGGTGTCCACATCACCAACGAACTATCATGGTCCAAACATACCAAGACAGTTGTGAAGAGGGCACGACAAAACCTTTTCCTCCTCAGGAGAGGAGGCATGGGCCCCCAGATCCTCAAAAGGTTCTACAGTCGTGGCCAAAAGTTTTGAGAATGACACAAATATTATTTTCTGCTTCAGTGTCTTTAGATATTTTTGTCAGATGTTAGTATGGAATACTGAAGTATAATTACAAGCATTTCATAAGTGTCAAAGGCTTTTATTGACAATTGCATGATTACAGAGTCAATATTTGCAGTGTTGACCCTTCTTTTTCAAGACCTCTGCAATCTGCCCTGGCATGCTGTCAATTAACTTCTGGGCCAAATCCTAACTGATGGCAGCCCATTCTTGCATAATCAATGCTTGGAGTTTGTCAGAATTTGTGGCATTTAGTTAGTCCACCCGCCTCTTGATGATTGACCACAAGTTCTCAATGGGATTAAGGTCTGGGGAGTTTCCTGGCCATGGACCCAAAATATCAATGTTTTGTTCCCCGAGCCACTTAGTTATCAGTTTTGCCTTATGGCAAGGTGCTCCATCATGCTGGAAAAAGCATTGTTCGTCACCAAACTGTTCCTGGATGGTTGGGAGAAGTTGCTCTCGGAGGGTGTGTTGGTACCATTCTTTATTCATGGCTGTGTTCTTCGGCACAATTGTGAGTGAGCCCAATCCCTTGGCTGAGAAGCAACCCCACACATGAATGGTCTCAGGATGCTTTACTGTTGGCATGACACAGGACTGATAGTAGCGCTCACCTTGTCTTCTCCGGACAAGCTTTTTTTCAGATGCCCCAAACAATCGGAAAGGGGATTCATCAGAGAAATTGACTTTACCCCAGTCCTCAGCAGTCCAATCCCTGTACCTTTTGCAGAATATCAGTCTGTCCCTGATGTTTTTCCTGGAGAGAATTGGCTTCTTTGCTGGCCTTCTTGACACCAGGCCATCCTCCAAAGTCTTCGCCTCACTGTGCATGCAGATGCACTCACACCTGCCTGCTGCCATTCCTGAGCAAGCTCTGTACTGGCAACTGCTCGGCATCTGACCGCTAGGCGCTACAGAGGGTAGTGCGAACGGCCCAGTACATCACTGGGGACAAGCTTCCTGCCATCCAGGACCTATATAATAGGCGTGTCAGAGGAAAGCCCACAAAGTTGTCATAGACTCCAATCACCCAATCAATTATATTCTATAGGCTGTTTTCTCTGCTACCGCATGGCAAGTGGTACCGGAGCGCCAAGTCTCCGACCAAAAGGCTCCTCAACTGCTTCTACCCCCAAGCTATTAGACTGCTGAACAATTCATAAAAATTGCTACAGGACAATTTACCGTGACACCCCCCCCCCCCCTCCACCCTCTTGTACACTGCTGCTACTCGCTGTTTGCTTGTTACCTATGCATAGTCACTTCGGAATGTTGAACTCACTGGCAGTCTTCCAAGCATTGGTCAATGACATGCTGCGGGATATGTTGAATCGGTTCGTCTTTGTTTACCTTTACGACATCCTGATCATCTCCAAGACCCTTCCGGGACACATTCTGCACGTCCGCCAAGTCCTGAGACGCCTCCTGCAGAGTCAACTATACATCAAGATAGAGAAGTGTGAGTTCAATGTATCCCAAGTTTCTTTCCTGGGCCACATTATCTCCAAAGCCGGCATCCAAATTGACCCCGTAAAGGTAAGGGCGGTCATCGACTGGCCTCGTCCCGCCTCACTCAACAAGTCCAGTGGTTTCTTGGGTTTGCCATTTTTTACAGCCGTTTTATACGCAACTTTGGTGCGGTGGCAGCGCCTCTCACAGCCCTAACCCGCAAATCCCAGAAGCGTTTTTGCTGGACCCAAGGCTGACAGGGCTTTCGGGGAGCTCAAGGAATGTTTCACCTCCGGACCTATCCTCATCCATCCTGATCCTACCAGTCCCTTAGTGCCTCAGACACCGGAGCAGGGGCGGTCCTTTCACAGCGGAATGAAGGGGACAAACTGCACCTATCTGCCTTTCTCTCCAAGCGGTTCTCGCCAGCCGAAGGCAACTACAATATAGGCAACCGGGAGCTCTTGGCAGTTAAATGGGCCCTTGTGGGGTGGAGACACTGATCATCCTTTCGTGATCTGGATGGACCATTAGACCTTGGTTTCCATTCAAGAAGCCAAGAGGTTGAACGCTCGGCAGGCTAGGTGGGCTCTGTTCTTTAATTAACTTGTTTGGGATCGGTGTCCCTTCCACAGGATGGTTGAGCTAATGTAGGCTAATGTGGTTAGCATGAGGTTGTAAGTAAGATGAACATTTCCCAGGACATAGACATATCTGATATTGTCAAAAAGCTTAAATTCTTGTTAATCTAACTGCACTGTCCAATTTAGAGTAGCTAGTACAGTGAAATAATACCATACTATTGTTTGAGGAGAGTGCACAATTTTGAATATGAAAAGTTATTAATAAACCAAATAGGCACGTTCAGGCAGTCTTGATACAACATTTTGTACAGAAATGCAATGGTTCATTGGATCAGGCCAAAATCTAAATTGCACCTGGGCTGGAATAAAACATGGCCTTTCTCTTGCATTTCAAAGATGATGGTACAAAAAAATACAAAAGAACAGTTGTTTTTTTCTTCGTATTATCTTTTACCTGTAAGGGTCCTGTGTGTAGCTGGTGTAGAGAGTCAGGCGCAGGACAGCAGATATGAGTAATCAACGTACTTTACTCAAAAAGACAAATATACAAAGTAACATCACAAGCCCACAAAGACGGACCGAATTACAATAAACAATCACTCACAAACACAACATGGGGAACAGAGGGTTAAATAATAAACAAGTATTTGGTTGAGTGAAGCCAGGTGTGTAAGACAAAGACAGAACAAAATGGAAAATGAAAAGTGGATCGGCGGTGGCTAAAAAGCCGGTGACGTCGACCGCCGAATGCCGCCCGAACAAGGAGAGGGACCGACTTCGGCGGAAGTCGTGATATTACCAGATCTATTGTGTTATATTCTACTACATTCCTTTCACATTTCTATGTTTCCTTTTAAATGGTACCAAGAATATACATATCCTTGCTTCAGGTCCTGAGCTACATGCAGTTAGATTTGGGTATGTCATTTTAGGTGAAAATTGAAAAAAAGGGGCTAATGTGATATGGAGTATTGACAACATGGTCCGACAAGCCCAGACCCGAGAACCTGACCCCGGCGTGGGTCCCACTAATAAACTTTATGTTTCGCGATCAGCCCGTTCCCGAGAACTACAATGGGGATACTCCTCTAAATGAACTGGGCATCCAGGAGTTAATTGGACACTGGAGTTCCTGAGGCGGAAATTCTGGTGGCCCAACATGATTGAGGATGTGAGATTCTTCATTACAGCCTGCTCCACCTGTTCCCAAAGCAAGTCCTCACGACAGCGACGGGCTGGGTTGCTCCAACCTCTGCCCATCCCCAGCCGGCCCTGGTCCCACCTGTTCGTAGACTTTGTCACAGGGTTACCCACATCCCAAGGCCTTATCACTATCCTGGTGGTCTTCGATCGATTTTCCAAGGCAGCCTATTTCATCGCCTTACCCAAGTTGCCCTCAGCGAAGGAGACCACTGATCTCATGATTACCCATGTCTTTCGACTACACAGACTTCCCCAAGACATTGTCTTGGGTTGTGGGCCCCAGTTCATCGCATGGTATTGGAAAGCCTTCTGCTCCCTGTTGGGGGCGTCGGTGAGTCTCTCCTCGGGGTTCCACCCAATGGGCAAACGGAGCGGGCTAACCAGGAGCTGGAGAAGTTCCTCCTCTGTTTCATCTCCACC
Organism: Salvelinus alpinus; assembly: GCF_045679555.1. NCBI lineage: Eukaryota > Metazoa > Chordata > Actinopteri > Salmoniformes > Salmonidae > Salvelinus > Salvelinus alpinus. Next base: position 2,445,339 of record NC_092106.1, on the reverse strand, counting down.
CAGGCCAGCAACTGGAGTAAGTTCCTCGTCTGGGCAGAGGATGCTCACAACACACTGCCAAACACTGTCGCCGTTCGGCAGTGTGTTGACACTGTCAGTGATTTATTTAGAATTCAAGACACACTTAACCAGCATGGCTACCACAGCATCCTGCGGTGATACGCCATCCCATCTGGTTTGCGCTTAGTGGGACTATCATTTGTTTTTCAACAGGACAATAACCCAACACACCTCAAGGCTGTGTAAGGGCTATTTGACCAAGAAGGAGAGTGATGGAGTGGTGCATCAGATGACCTGGCCTCCACAATCACCTGACCTCTGAGTTGGACTGCAGAGTGAAGGAAAAGCAGCCAACAAGTGCTCAGCATACGTGGGAACTCCTTCAAGACTGTTGGAAAAGCATTCCAGGTGAAGCTGGTTGAGAGAATGCCAAGAGTGTGCAAAGCTGTCATCAAGACAAATGGTGGCTATTTGAAGAATCTAAAATAAAATAAACATTTTGATTTGTTTAACACTGTTGTGGTTACTACATGATTCCACATGTGTTATTTCATAGTTTTGATGTCTCCACTGTTATCCTCTACTGCCTCAGAAACCCGGATCCGGGAGCACCCCCCACCCCCCACACACTGATTAGCATAGCTAGCATAGCTTCACAAGTAGATAGTAGCATCTAAATATCATTAAATCACAAGTCCAAGACACCAGATGAAAGATACAGATCTTGTGAATAAAGCCACCATTTCAGATTTTTAAAATGTTTTACAGGGAAGACAAAATATGTAAATCTATTAGCTAAACACGTTAGCAAAATACACCACTATTCTAACTCCATCAGTTTCTTACTCCTTCAGGTGCTATCACCAATTCGGCTCAACTAAGATATTGATAGCCACTAACCAAGAAAAAACCTCTTCAGATGACAGTCTGATAACATATTCATGGTATAGGATAGTTTTTGTTAGAAAAAAGTGCATATTTCAGGTAGAAATCACAGTTTACAATTGCACCGACCATCACAAATCGACTAGAATTACTAGATAGAGCAACGTGTATGACCAATTTACTCATCATAAAACATTTCATAAAAATAGACAAAGCATAGCAATGGAAAGACCCAGTTCTTGTGATTTCAGACCATATTTCAGATTTTCTAAGCGTTTTTCAGCGAAAACACAATAAATCGATAAGTTAGCATACCACATGTGCAAACGTTACCAGAGCATCGATTCCAGCCAAAGAGCGCTATAACGTAATCACCGCCAAAATATATTAATTTTTTCACTAACCTTCTCAGAATTCTTCCGATGACACTCCTGTAACATCATTTTACAACATACATATACAGTTTGTTCGAAAAGGTGCATATTTAGCCATACAAAACCGTGGTTATACAATGGAAATAGTCACAACTCAAGCCTCAAAATGAGGAACGTCAGCTTTCAGAGTGATCTAGTTTAATCGAAAGCTAATCATATACTTGACTAAAAAATACAGGGTTGACAGGAATCGAAAGACAAATTAGTTCTTAATGCAACCGCTGATTTACATTTTTTAAATTATCCTTACTTTTCAATACAGGGTTCGCCAAGTGAAGCTATACCAAACAAAATGGCGAAATATGCGTTTAAAATATTTCGACAGAACAACGATTTATCATATTAAATATTGCTTACTTTGAGCTGATCTTCCATCAGATTCTTGGGCAATGTATCCTTTCTATGTTATAAACGTCTTTTGGTCGATAGATGTCCTCTGTCCTTCGAAATGTCCACCACCAACGACCGACACCCCGAAACGTTTCCAAAGCTAAAAAGTGCACGACAATAAATTCCTCAGAATCGCACTAAACGGATATAAATTGCTATAAAACGGTTCAAATTAACTACATTATGATGTTTTTAACAACTATAACGACTGAAAACATGACCGGAGAACTATAACTAGTTACATAACGATTTGGAATGAGGCAGGTCCGAAGTCCATCTTGCTTGTGGCGCGCGGAGAGAGAGAGAGGTCATCCCACGTTTTGTGGTTTTATATGGGCTGGGATTGTGCAATAGACTCCATTCAAAACGTGATGACGTACAGACACCCAGAGGAAGACGTAGGCAGTGTCGGTTTCTTCATAGCATTCACTGTCGCCTTAAAAACAGACTCCAGATCAGGGGTAAAAATTTCTGAAATCTGACCCCTGTCATGAAAAGTGCTGTAGATATTGTTCTGTACCACTCAGAGACAAAATTCCAACTTCTATAGAAACTAGAAGGTGTTTTCTATCCAATAATAACAATAATATGCATATTGTACGATCAAGAATTTAGCACGAGGCAGTTTAATTTGGAGACCCAAATATGCTAATGCGGAACAGCACCCCCTATAGTTCCAAGAAGATTTATTCTACAATGTTGAAAATAGTACAAGAAAAATAGCACAAGGAAAACCCTTGAATGAGTAGGTGTGTCAAAACTTTTGACTGGTACTGTATATGCAAAAATGTCCCACCAACAGATGTCTGTGCCAATGCACTACACAACCAATAAACAAAGCATACCGACATCAATATTATGGTTTGCGTTTCACGCCACAATAAATCGACTATGTCAATCTCGACAAACAAAGAATACATCCCTCCCTACCTTGGAGGCTTACCCAGTGTCAAAGGCTTGGCTTGACAATCTCTGAATATCATTTAGCTTTTTGGTGTTTTGTAACAGATGTCTCTTTTCATTCATCAATTGGCTGCTGCACAGTTTGGATTGATTGATTTTATTTGTCAGTAAAAAAATACATATATATACACACACACACACAGTGCATTCAGAAAGTTTTCAGTTCCCTTGACTTATTCCACAATTTTTTATGTTACAGCCTTATTCTAAAATGTATTAAATAGATTTTTTCCCTCATCAACATCATCTACACACAATACCCCATAATGATAGAGCAAAAACTGATTTAAAAAAATATAAAAAAATTCTAACTTTTTAAAAATGTTTTAACTGAAATATTAATTTAAATAAGTATTCAGACCTTCTACTCAGTACTTTGTTGAACACCTTTGGCAGCGATTACACCCTTGGGTATTCTTGGGTATGACCCTACAAGCTTGGCACACCTGTATTTGGGGAATTTCTCTCATTCTTCTCTTAAGATCCTCTCAGCTCTGTCAGGTTGGATGGGGAGCGTTGCTGCACAGCTATTTTCAGGTCTCTCCAGAGATGTTAGATCGGGTTCAAATCTGGGCTCTGGCTGTGCCACTCAAGAACATTCAGAGACTTGTCCCGAAGCGACTCCTGCTTTGTCTTAGCAGTGTGCTTAGGGTCGTTGTCCTGTTGGAAGGTGAACCTTTGCCCCAGTCTGAGGTTCTGAGCACTCTGGAGCAGGTTTTCATCAAGGATCTCTCTGTACTTTGCTCCGTTCATCTTTCCCTTGATCCTGACTAGTCTCCCAGTCCCTGCCGCTGAAAAACATCCCCACAGCATGATGCTGCCACCACCATGCTTCACCATATGGATGGTATTGGCCAGGTGATGAGCGGTGCCTGGTTTCCTCCAGATGTGACGCTTGGCAATCCGGCCAAAGAGTTAGATCTTGGTTTCATCAGACCAGAGAATCTTGTTTCTCATGGACTGAGAGTCCTTCAGGTGCCATTTGGCAAACTCCAAGCGGGCTGCCATGTGCCTTTAACTCAGGAGTGGCTTTCGTCTGGCCACTCTACCATAAATGCCTGATTGGTGGAGTGCTGCAGAGATGGCAGTACTTCTGGAAGGGTCTTCCGTCTCCACAGAGAAACTCTGGAGCTCTGTCAGAGTGACCATCGGGTTCTTGAAACATCTCAAGGATGATCAATGGAAACAGGATGCACCGGAGAATAATTTTGAGTCTCATAACAAAGGTTCTGAATACTTATGTAAATTTGGTATTTCTGTTTTTTATTTTTTATACGTTTTCTAAAAACCTGTTTTCGCTTTGTCATTATGGGGTAATGTGTGTAGATTGATGAACATGTTTATTTATTTAATAAGGCTGTAACATAACATGTTAAGGGGTCTGAATACTATTAGAATGCACTGTAAATATCTGACTGCTACTAGGATAGTATTCTGTACAAGACACCAGACCAAATGCATAAATATGACAATATATTAGTTAAATAAAATACAGTACCAGTCAAAGGTTTGGACACACCTAGTCATTCAAGGATTTTCTTTATTTGTACTATTTTCTAAATTGTAGAATAATAGTGAAGACATCAAAACTATGAAATAACACATATGGAATCATGCAGTAACCAAAAAAGTGTTAAATAAATCAAAATATATTTGAGATTTTTCAAAGTAGCCACCCTTTGCCTTGATGACAGCTTTGCACACTCTTGGCATTCTCTCAATCAGCTTCACCTGGAATGCTTTTCCAACAGTCTTGAAGGAGTTCCTACACATGCTGAGGACTTGTTGGCTACGTTTCCTTCACTCTGCGGTCTAACTCATCCCAAACCATCTCAATTGGGTTGAGGTCGGGTGATTGTGGAGGCCAGGTCATCTCATGCAGCACTCCATCACTCTCCTTCTTGGTCAAATAGCCTCAAAATACAGCCTAGAGATGTGTTGGGTCATTGTCCTGTTGAAAAACAAATTATAGTCCCACTAAGCTCAAATCAGATGGGATGGCGTTTTGCTGCAGAATGCTGTGGTAGCCATGCTGTGTGCCTTGAATTCTAAATAAATCACTGACAGTGTCACCAGCAAAGCACCCCTAAACATCATACCTCCTCCTCCATGCTTCACAGTGGGAACCACACATGCAGAGATCATCCGTTCACCTACTCTGCGTCTCAGAAAGACACGGCGGTTGGAACCACAAATCTCAAATTTGGACTCATCAGACTAAGGGACAGATTTCCACCAGTCTAATGTCTATTGCTCATGCTTCTTGGCCCAAGCAAGCCGCTTCTTATTACTAGTTTCCTTTAGTAGTTTTTTCTTTGCAGCAATTTGACCATGAAGATCTGATTCCCACAGACTCCTCTGAACAGTTGATGTTAAGATGTGTCTGTTACTTGAACTCTGTGAAGCATTTATTTGGGCTGCAATTTGCTGTGGCCCATAAAATTGTCAGAGACTTCAGTCACCCAATTCATAGACTGTTTTCCCTGCTACCTCACGGTAAGCGATACCGGAGCGCCAAGTCTAGGACCAAAAGGCTCCTTAACAGCTTCTACCCCTAAGCCATAAGACCGCTGAACAATTAATCAAATGGCCACCGGACTATTACATTGACCCCCCCCTCCATTTGTTTTGTACACTGCTGCTACTCACTGTTTATTATCTATGCATAGTCACTGTACCTGTACCCCTGCACACTGACTCGGTACCAGTACCCCCTGTACATAGCCTCGTTATTGTTATGTTATTGTGTTACTTTTTATTATTTTTTACTTAATTTTTTTGTAAATATTTTCTTATCTCTTCTTGAACTGCACTGTTGGCTTGTAAGTAAGCATTTCACGGTAAGGTCTACACTTGTTGTATTCGGGGCATGTGACAAATAAAGTTTGATTTGATTTGAATTTCTGAGGCTGGTAACTCTGATGAACTTATCCTCTGCAGCAGATGTAACTCTGGGTCTTCATTTCCTGTGGCGGTCCTCATGAGAGCCAGTTTCATCATAGCGCTCTGATGGTTTTTGCGACTGCACTTGAAGAAAATGTCAAACTTCTTGAAATTGTCCATATTGACTGACCTTAATTTCTTAAGGTAACAATGGACTGTTGTTTCTCTTTGCTTATTTGAGCTGTTCTTGCCATAATATGGACTTGGTATTTTACCAAATAGGGCTATCTTCTGTATACCAACACTACCTTGTCACAACACAAATGATTGGCTCAAACGCATTAAGAAGGAAAGAAATTCCACAAATGAATTTTTAACAAGGCACACCTGTTAAATGAAAGGCATTCCAGGTGACTACCTCATGAAGCTGGTTGAGAGAATGCAAAGAGTGTGCAAAGCTGTCATCAAGGCAAAGGGTGGCTACTTTGAAGAATGTCAAATATAAAATATAAATATAACACTTTTTTGGTTACTACATGATTCCATATGTGTTATTTCATAGTTTTGATGTCTACACTATTATTCTGCAATGTAGAAAATAGAAAAAATTAAGAAAAATCCTTGGATGAGTAGGTGTCCAAACTTTTGACTGGTACTGTATGGAAGAGTAAATTAAAATGTTCAATATATATTTTGTTTTGGATCACGGTAACTAGTAGCTAGCTAGTTGACAGCAAAGGTGTCAGTTAGAGATGACATACAGGAGCTTGCAGGGATTTGTAGTCTTGCATAATGACTATGTTGATGCTAATTAGCATTTTCTAATCTGAGAGTAAATAGAGTCGAATATATTGATAAAAGTCACCTTGTCTGAGAGAGATTTGCAACTGTGAGTCTTTCTTGGTAAATCTCTAAGAGGTTTGCACACCTGGACTGTACAATATTTGCACCAACGATGATCAGATGAAACAGTCAAAGGTCCCCAAGCACAACATAGCTTCAGCATGTAACTTAACTAGAAAGATGTGTCGGCATCAAGTAATTGTCTCTGGCCCCCTCCTAGTTAGGGGGAGTGATGAGCTCTACAGCAGAGTATCACAACTCAATTGTTGGTTGAAAACTGTTTTCTGCCCCTTTCAAAATATAGAATTTGTAGATAATTGGCCTTCTTTCTGGGACTCCTCCACAAACAGGACCAAGCCTAGCCTGCTGAGGAGTGACGGACTACATCCTAGCTGGAGGGGTGCTCTCATCTTATCTATGAACATAGGCAGGTATCTAACTCCTCCAGCTTCACATTGAGATAGGGTGCAGGCCAGGCAGCAGGCTGTCAGCCAGCCTGCCAGCTTAGTGGAGTCTGCCATTAGCATAGTCAGTTTAGTCAGCTCAGCTATCCCCATTGTGCCTCGATCTAGATCGGGCAAAACTAAACTTGGCGGTATTCGCTTTAGCAATCTCATTGGAATATACAGTAGACCTTCTCCATTCCTGTCATTATTGAAATAGATTGTGATATCTCACATCTCAAAATAGGGCTACTTAACGTTAGATCCCTCACTTCCAAGGCAGTTATAGTCAATGAATGAAACACTGATCATAATCTTGATGTGATTGGCCTGACTGAAACATGGCTTAAGCCTGATGAATTTACTGTGTTAAATGAGGCCTCTCCTCCTGGTAACACTAGTGACCATATCCCACAAAGGAGGAGGTGTTGCTAATATTTACGATAGCAAATGTCAATTTACTAACGACAATAAATTATTGCGTTTTCATCTTTTGAGCTTCTAGTCATGAAATCTATGCAGCCTACTCAATCACTTTTTATAGCTAATGTTTACAGGCCTCCTGGGCTGTGCACATCATTCCTCACTGAGTTCCCTGGATTCCTATTGGAATCCTTGTAGTCATGGCAGATAATATTCAAATTTTTGGTGACTTTAATATTCACATTGAAAAGTCCACAGACCCACTCCAAAAGGCTTTCGGAGCCATCATTGACTCAGTGGGTTTTGCCCAACATGGACCTACTCACTGGACCTAGTTTTGTCCCGTGGAATAGATTTTTGTGTGGATCTTATTGTTTTTCCTCATAATCCTGGACTATTGGACCACCATCTTATTACGTTTGCAATCTCAACAAATAATCTGTTTAGACCCCAACAAAGGATCATCAAAAGCCGTGCCATAAATTCTCGGACAACCCAAAGATTCCTAGATACCCTTCCAGACTCCCTCCACCTACCCAATGACGTCAGAGTACAAAAATTGGTTAACCACCTAACTGAGGAACTAAATTTAACCTTGCGTAATACCCTAGATGCAGTCGCACCCCTAAAAACAAAAAAAAATTGTCATAAGAAACTAGATCCCTGGTATACAGAAAATACCAGAGCCCTGAAGCAATCATCCACAAAATTGGAATGGAAATGGTGCTCCACCAAACTGTAAGTCTTCCGACTAGTTTGGCAAGACAGTACCGTGCAATATCGAAGAGCCCTCACTGCTGCTCGATCATTCTATTTTTCCAAATTATTTGAAGAAAATAAGAACAATCCAATATGTATTTTTGATACTGTCGCAAAGCTAACTAAAAAGCAGCATTCCCCAAGAGAGGATGGCTTTCACTTCAGCAGTGATAAATTCTTTGACGAAAAGATCATGATCATTAGAAAGCAAATTACGGACTTCTCTTTGAATCTGTCTATTTCTCCAAAGCTCAGTTGTCCTGAGTCTGCACAACACTGCCAGGACCTCGGATCAAGGGAGACACTCAGGTTTTTTATATCATACATCTCTTGACACATTCATGAAAATAGTCATGTCCTCTAAACCTTCAAGCTGCATTCTGGACCCTATTCCAAATAAACTACTGAAAGAGCTGCTTTCTGTGCTTGGCCCTCCTATGTTGAACATAATAAACGGCTCTCTATCCACCGGATGTGTACCAAACTCACTCAAAGTGACAGTAATAAAGCCTTTCTTGAAAAAGCCAAACCTTGACACAGAAAATATAAAAAACCATCGACCTAAATCGAATCTCTCATTCCTATCCAAAAATTGGGTAAAAGGTGTTGCTGTCATGCCCTGACCTTAGAGAGCCGTTTTATATCTCTATTTGGTTAGGTCAGGGTGTGATTTGGGGTGGGCATTCTATGTTGTTTGTTTCTATGTTTTTGCCGGGTATGGTTCTCAATCAGGGACAGCTGTCTATCGTTGTCTCTGATTGGGAATCGTACTTAAGCAGTCTTTTTTCCTTTTGGTAGTTGTGGGTAGTTGTCTTCGTTTGTGCATGTATAGCCTTACGGAGCGTCATGTTCGTTTTTGTTGTATTATTGTTTTGTTGGCGACATTTGCAAAATAAAGGAAAATGTACGCTCACTACGCTGCACCTTGGTCCATTCCATACGACAATCGTGACAGTTGCCCAGCAACTCACTGCCTTCCTGAAGACAAACAATGTATACGACACGCTTCAGTCTGGTTTTAGACCCCATCATAGCACTGAGACTGCACTCGTGAAGGTGGTAAATTACCTTTTAATGGCGTCAGACTAAGGCTCTGCATATGTCCTCGTGCTCCTAGACCTTAGTGCTGCTTTTGACACCATCGATCACCATCTTCTTTTGGAGAGATTGGAAACCCAAATTTGTCTACACGGATAAGTTCTGGCCTGGTTTAGATCTTATCTGTCGGAAAGATATCAATTTGTCTCTGTGGATGGTTTGTCCTCTGACAAATCAATTGTAAGTTTCGGTGTCCCTCAAGAATCCGTTTAAGGACCACTATTGTTTTAACTATATATTTTTCCTCTTGATGATGTCATTCGGAAACATAATGTTAACTTTCACTGCTATGCGGACGATACACAGCTGTACATTTCGATGAAACATTGTGAAACCCCAACATTTCCCTCCCTGGAAGCCTGTGTTTCTGACATAAGGAAGTAGATGGTGGCAAATGTTTTACTTTTAAACTCAGACAAAACAGAGCTGCCAGTTCTAGGTCCCGAGAAACAAAGACATCTGCTGTTGGATCTGACAATTAATCTTGATGGAAGTACAGTCGTCTCAAATAAAACTGTGAAGGACCTCTGCGTTACTCTGGACCCTGATCTCTCTTTTGACGAACATATCAAGAATATTTGAAGGACAGCTTTTTCCGTCTTGGTAACATTGCAAAAATCTGAAACTGTTTGTCCAAAAATGATGCAGAAAAACAAATCCATGCTTTTGTCAGTTCTAAATTAGACTACTGCAGTGCTCTACTTTCCGGTAACCGGAATAAAGCACTAAATAAACTTCAGTTAGTTCTAAACATGGTTGCTAGAATCTTGACTCGAACCAAAAAATTGGATCAAATTACTCCAGTGTTAGCCTCTCCACACTGGCTTCCTGTTAAGGCTAGGGCTGATTTCAAGGTTTTACTGCTAACCTACAATGCATTACATGGGCTTGCTCCTACCTATCTCTCAGATTTGGTCCTGTCGTACATACCTACACATATGCTATGGTCACAAAACGCAGGCCTCCTTATTGTTCCTAGAGTTTCTAAGCAAACAGCTGGAGGCAGGGCTTTCTCCTATAGAGTTCTATTTTTATGGAATGGTCTGCCTACCCATGTGAGAGACGCAGACTCGGTCTCGACCTTTAACCTCTACTTGGTCACCATCCCGGATCCGGGAGCACCCTCATCAGTAAAAAAGCTGACTAGCATAGCCTAGCATAGCGCCACAAGTAAATACTAGCATCTAAATATCATGAAATCACAAGTCCAAGACACCACACATCTTGTGAATCCAGCCATCATTTCCGATTTTTAAAATGTTTTACAGCGAAAACACAATATGTAGCTAACCACGATAGCAAAAGACTCAACCGCATATTTTCACAATTTTTTTTACAGCATAGGTAGCTATCACAAATTCGACCAAATAAAGATATAAATAGTCACTAACCAAGAAACAACTTCATCAGATGACAGTCTTATAACAGATTTATTGTATAGCATATGTTTTGTTCGAAAAATGTGCATATTTCAGGTATAAATCATAGTTTTACATTGCAGCCACCATCACAAATCTCACCAAAGCAGCTAGAATAACTACAGAGACCAACGTGAAATACCTAAATACTCATCATAAAACATTTATGAAAAATACATGGTGTACAGCAAATGAAAGACAAACATCTTGTGAATCCAGCCAATATTTCAGATTTTTTAAGTGTTTTACAGCGAAAACACAATATAGCATTATATTAGCTTACTACAGTAGCCAGCCACACAACCGCATTCATTCAACGCAACGGTAGCAATAGCGAAAAAAACAGCAAAAGATATACATTTTCTTCACTAACCTTCACAATCTTCATCAGATGACAGTCCAATAACATCATATTACACAATACATATATGGTTTGTTCGAAAATGTGCATATTTAGCGGCACAAATCGTGGTTTTACAATGTGAATACGTAGTCAAAATGCAAAAATATTGTCCGGAGAAATCTTGGAGAGGCACCTAATCTAATCAAATAACTAATCATAAACTTTACTAAAAAATACATGTTGGACAGCAAATGAAAGATACACTAGTTCTTAATGCAACCGCTGTGTGAGATTTCTAAAAATAACTTTAGTACGACATACAGCTTACGTTATAGCGAGACAGCGCCCAAAATCAGGGCGAAAAATACGACTACACATTTTCGACAGAAGTACGAAATAACATCATAAATGGTTCCTGCTATTTGATGAGCTTCCATCAGAATGAGCTTCATCTGTCGAATTAGCAACCAAAGCTAGCCATGTGGCGCAGGAGTGTCCAAACTCACCATAACGCAAAACAAAGAAAATGCCGAAAATCGCAATAAACTGATATAAACTGATATAACTCGGTTTAAAATAACTACTTTATGATGTTTTTAACACATATATCAAATAAAATCAGAGCCGGAGATATCTAACGTCTATAACGAAAGCTTTTCAGAACGCAATCGAGGGGTCCTTCTCGCGCCATGCTGAACAATGAAAAGACTGGTCACGTCATTCCAAGAGGTCTTGTTCGGCCTCAGATAAAGCTATACACCCCATTCCACCTCTCACTGCCTATTGACATCTAGTGGAAGGTGTATGCAGTGCATGTAGATCCATAGATTTCAAGCAAATTAATAGGATGGCCCTGGAACAGAGCCCCCGATTTCAGATTTTTCACTTCCTGACAGGAAGTTTGCTGCAAAATGAGTTCTGTTTTACCCACAGATATAATTCAAACGGTTTTAGAAACTAGAGAGTGTTTTCTATCCAATAGTAATAATAATATGCATATTGTACGAGCAAGAATTGAGTACGAGGCAGTTTAATTTGGGAACGATTTTTTACAAAGTGGAAACAGCGCCCCCATATTGACAAGTAGTGTGAAGGTGAACGGAAAGGCATTGGAGCGACGAACAGCCCTTGCTGTCTCTGCCTGGCCGGTTCCCCTCTCTCCACTGGGATTCTCTGCCTCTGACCCTATTATGGGGGCTGAGTCACTGGCTTACTAGTGCTCATCCATGCCGTCCCTAGGAGAGGTGCGTCACTTGAGTGGGTTGAGTCACTGACCTGATTTTCCCGTCTGGGTTGGTGCCCCCTCGGGTTCGTGCCGTGGGGGAGATCTTCGTGGGCTATACTCAGCCTTGTCTCAGTGTAGTAAGTTGGTGGTTTGAAGATATCCCTCTAGTGGTGTGGGGGCTGTGCTTTGACAAAGTGGGTGGGGTTATATCCTGCCTGGTTGGCCCTGTCCTGGGGTATCGTCGGACTGGACCACAGTGTCTCCCGACCCCTCCTGTCTCAGCCTCCAGTATCTATGCTGCAATAGTTGATGTGTTGGGGGCTAGGGTCAGTCTGTTATATCTGGAGTAGTTCTCTCTTGTCCAGTGTGAATTTAAGTATGCTCCCTCTAATTCTCTCTTCCCTCCAGGAGGACTTGAGTCCTGGGACCATGCCTCAAAGCTACCTGGCCTGATGACTCCTTGCTGTTCCCAATTGATTTTAATAAAAACAATGTTTCCTTGCCCATAATGAAGCTATTTATCAGAGTTATTGACCTCACAAACTATATTTGAGTAATTTACATTACCATGAAGCGGCAGCCACGGAGATAGACAGAGCATGGGTGCTGAAAGTAGGCTAATTCGAGAAGGCCTAATTAATCAGTCTTCATTTCAATTGGACTTTAGGCTACTAACAAGAGGTCTTGCTATTCAAGAAATAAGCTGTAGGTCTACCTGTTTGACAGACTAAATTATAGTCTACTATCCATAGATTTGTCAAAATTAGGGTTTAATATTTTCCCAGTATTTTTTTGCCAAAACTAGAAGTCTCATTCAAAAGCATATATATGTCTGGATTTGATTAGAGCTTTGATCAGCATGAAAATGCAGTCCTGATGCTGGTTGAGCCTGATATTAAATACATTTTGAGCCCTACTGTGCCATGAAATGTATCAGCCCCCTTCCAAATTCTCAACTTTTTCATATTTTTGTTACTTAATGTTTAACGCTTCAACCAAATCCTAATATTAGATAAAGGGAACCTGTGTGAACAAATAACAATTACATGCATGACCCAGCTGCGCAACAGCTTCAGCTCACAGACGGACAGCCTGACATTCTCCTGTAGCCCAGGTCCTGAGGCAGCAAAGCATCCCCAAATCACCACACTACCACCCCATGCTTGACCGTTGATATGAGGTTCTTACTGTGGAATGCAGTGTTTGGCTTTCGCCAGGCATAATGGGACCCATGTGTAACGAGTGCGCTGAGAGTCGGGAAGCAAATTCAGGGAGAGAGTGTTTTTAATAAATAAAACATGTAACACAAACTGACGACATGAAAACAGAGTCAATAACACCTGAGGAAAGAGATGATGGAGTCCAGGTGAGTGTCATGAGGTGAAGGTGCGCGAGATGATAGTGACAGGTTTGCGGGATCAGCAGCCTGATGACCTAGAGGCTGGAGAGAGTATACGCGACAGTACCCCCTCCCCGACGCGCGGTTCCAGCTGGGGGCGCGGGAACCCGGCGAGTAAGCTGGGGGCGCGGGAACCCGGCGATCTGGCTAAGGCATTAAAGCCCAACGAGCTGGCTAAGGCAGTGGAGCCTGGCGAACTGGTTGAGGGATGAGAGCCCAACGAGCCGGCTGAGGCAGTGGAGCCTGGTAAACTGGTTGAGGGATGAGAGCCCAACGAGCCGGCTGAGGCAGTGGAGCCTGGCAATCTGGTTGAGGGATGAGAGCCTGTAGCAGTTCCTGGACTCAACGTCATTACTCTGACACAAAAATAAAACACTCCCTGATGCGAGTTGTTATTCTGTAACGAGTGCGCTGAGAGACGGGAAGGAATTTCAGGGAGTGAGTGGTTTAATAAATAAATAAAACAATAAACAAGTAACACAAACAACACACCGACATAAACAGAGTCAATAATACCTGAGGAAAGAACCAAGGGGAGTGACAGATATAGGGAAGATAATCAAGGAGGTGATGGCGTCCAGGTGAGTGTCATGAGGCGCTGGTGAGCTTGACGATAGTGACAGGTGTGCGGGATAATCAGCAGCCTGATGACCTAGAGGCCAGAGAGGGAGTATACGTGACACCATGTCATCCAAAAAGTTATACTTTTAACTCATCTGTCAATAGAACATTATTTTAAGAGTGTTGATGATCATCCAGGTGCTTCCATGTGCTTTTTTGCTAACTTGAGTTAACTTTTTGGACAACGTGGTTCCCACTATGTCTGGCGAAAACCAAACACTGCACCAGTTAATTAGTGTAAGGGGACAATTACTTTTTCACACGGGGGAATTGGGTGTTGTATAACTTTGATGTAGCTCAACCTCACGGGTCTACTAACCACAGGTCCTGGCAACCCATCATTACGCACACCTGCGCCTCATCATCAGGCACACCTGGACTTTATAACTTCCCTGATTACTTCCCCTTTATCTAGCACTCCGTTGTATCACACATCAGGTAGTATTGTTTCTGTGTTCATGTTTAGACGCTAAGCTTGTGCTTCTATTCGCGCTATGTTCGTTCATATTAAACTCACAGAATGCGCCTGCGTCTTTGTTACATTGGTAAATAAATAAAACAAGCACCAGGAGGCATTTTTTTAAAATGTGGACTGTATTACTGTATTGTACTGTATTATAGGGACTGAGTTATGCACGTTGTTCAAACCATGAAGCCGGGAGACAACATGCAATGCTGATACAGGACATACAGCCTACAAAGTTACAATTATAGGCTAGCAAATTTGATTTAATTTTTTTTATATTTACCTTTTATAATATTTCCCCTAATATTATTAGCATACCTCGTTTTTCTCTCTATTGTTGCTCATTACTTCCTCGCTTTCAACAGTTTAATGAAATACTTTTCGTTGTCCTTATCTTCATCATTGTAGTGACATGCTTGAATAATATAGGACTACAATAAGATGCAGGTGGCTTTCACGAAAGATTCAGTGGTTATGGGCCTGAATAAATAACTGCTATAGCGTGCCACCATCACAGGATCAGTCTTCTTTCAAACTACCAGTGAGTTTCTGTTGGCTGCTTTATTTAACATTCACCAAACGAGCTTCCCTTCTTCAAATAGTCTATTAGTATAAGACATGCAACAACAACAAAAATGTCCAGGAAGCTATTCTAGTCTAGCTTTTCTTGGGACTCCAAGACCTAAGGAGCGTTTTTTAAGAGAGGCCAGCGGAGCACAGGTGCGTATTGCGCAAGAGACAGAGACTGATGCACCGTGTACACTTCCCATTCATTTTCAATGGAAAGAAGCGGAGAGGGCGGGGACCGTTGGGTGCCACGAAGGTGGCATGGTGTGGGAGGCTGTGAAAGATTTCCCAACTTAATGCAAATCACCAGCGGCGACCACTAGGCGATGACCAATAATATCGAGTGGTTCCCATGACGAATTTGGCTGGAGACTTTCTTCAGCAAAGATGGCGGACAAAAAAAATAGGATGGAAGCAAATGTAAGTAATTATAACATAACGAATCATGCAAAACATTTACAGTTGAGAGGAATATGTTTGTTAATGTAGAGACAAACGATTATGCAAATATTTTTATTTATTTACCAAAATTGCTATTTAGCAAGCTAGCTGGCTAGTTTTATGGATGTTGTGACATGAGTTTGAAATTGTAATTCTGGTTGTTTAATGTTTTAGGGACTCCTGAAACTACCAGCAAACCAGGCTGTCTTCTTGTGAAACAGTGGATGTAAAGAATCAAGCTAGCTAAAGCATTTACTGCAAATTGAATGTACAATTTTGTAAGCTTGCCTTGCTGATATTTGCCATGCAACGCAGCTGAAGTAAAATAGCAAGCTAACTATTTTCTTGCATATTGTGCAGTGGAGGATAAAGATACCTATGGATGTGTAGCTAGCTATGTAGCCGATCTGTGTATGAACCCTAAACCGTTTGGTATTCATACTAGTTCAGAACTTAGCTATGAACCTCAGCTATCATAGCCAGTTGTATCAACTGCAAAACAGTCTGAATGACATTAATGAAGTCTATGGATTGAGTAGACTATAATATAACTTTGTGCCAAGGATGCAAGTCATATATACATGTAGTTATTACCATGCATCAGATCCCGACATTTAGCCTGTACATTTAATATATTCACTGATCATGTGCTCTAACTTGGCAAATAAAGGTACAGTTCAAGTATGAATGTCTGTGAGATTCTTATTCAGTCATATCCAATACCAGGAGTATCAAATTCCAGTCTTTGAATGATGCTGTGCCTGCATATATTTATTACAATTATATATACATCAATCCTGGTGTTGGGACATCAATTGTAACTATGCAATAGACTAGAAACATGATTTACCTGGTTAAAGGATGATTTGTAATTCATATATACATAAATATAATTTCAAAAACAGTACACTACACTTCCTATGGATCATGTGAATAATCTAAAACTGGTTCATCTCAATATCTAATTTCCTTCATCTGCATTGATCTGATAAACACAGGATTGGTGTAGTATTTCATCACATGAGACTTCATTTTAACCAGTAGAGAATGTGAAACGAAAGAAGTTCATTATCCAAGGGTTATAAATACATAACACATGCATTATAAATATTACAATTGTAATATATTATAAATACAAGTTTAATCTGTACTTCAATGCACATCTTGTGTGCATTATAAAGAAAGAAAAGGTGGCGAGAGAGGTGTAAAGGAGAGAAACGGGAGTCTTTAACCCAGAGGTGAGAATCCAGACGACAAGTTTAGGTCTGCATATTATATCCATATAAGCACATCGGGCTTATTCTGGACAGATGTTGACGAGAGTGAGCCCTCTCGCTTCGCCTCTTCCTCTCTACTGAAACTACACTGTATATACAAAGGTATGTGGACACCCCTTAAAATGAGTGGATTCGGATATTTCAGCCACACCCGTTGCTGACAGGTGTATAAAATCAAGCACACAGCCATGCAATCTTCATAGACAAACATTGGCAAAAGAATGGCCTTACTAAGGAGCTCAGTGACTTTCAACGTGACACCGTCATACGATGCCACCAAGTCAGTTCGTCCAATTTCTGCCCTGATAGAACTAAAAGTGCTGTTATAGTGAAGTGGAAACGTCTAGGAGCAACAACGGCTCAGCAGCGAAGTGGTAGGCCACACAAGCTCACAGAACGGGACTGCCGAGTTCTAAAGTGCATATAAATCGGCTGTTGCAGCACCGAGTTCCAAACTGCATCTGGAAGCAACGTCACAAGAACTGTTTGTCGGGAGCTTCATAAAATGTGTTTCCATTGGTGTTCCCTAGAGTGATGAATCATGCTTCACCATCTGGCAGTCCGACGGCCGAATCTGGGTTTGGCGGATCCCAGGAGAACGCTACCTACTGGAATGCATAGTGCCAACTGTAAAGTTTGGTGGAGGAGGAATAATGGTCTGGGGCTTATTTTCATGGTTTGGGCTAGGCCCCTTAGTTCCAGTGAAGGGAAATCTTAACGCTACAGCATACAATGACATTCAGACAAATCCGTGCTTCCAACATTGTGGCAACAGTTTGGGGTAGGCCCTTTCCTGTTTCAACATGACAATGCCCCTGTGTGCAAAGCGAGATCCATACAGAAATGGTTTGTCGAGATCGGTGTGGAAGAACTTGACTGGCCTGCACAGAGCCCTGACCTCAAACCCATCGAACACCATTGGGATGAATTGGAACGCCGACTGCAAACCAGGGGGGGTGGAACATCCTCCTCTGTGAGTTTCATAAAAATATAATTGGTGGAGTAAAAGGCCAGCAACACGCCATGTTTTTCAGAGCCCGATGAATTGACACCATATATACATTCTACAGACCCTACCTACAGAGTATTCTCTACAATACTTTTACTGCGGCACCCAGAATAGTGTTTGTTCTGTAAGCCAATATGTGTTCCATATACAGTGATTTACCTTGTGGCCAATGGAATGGGTGGAGTAAAAGGCCAGCAACACTCAGTATTATTCAGAGCCCCATGAAATGAGTATTCCCAACCCCACTTTTATATCAGCACATATAATAATTGTTTCTATATAAACCAATATGCAATTTATAGGCCTACAGTGTATTGCATTGGGACCAATGGAATGGGTGGAGTAGAAGGGGCTGCTTGTTATTTAGACCACAGTCATCCAATAAATAATAGTTTATATATATAGTTTAACATTATGCACTAGGCAAAGCTGCAAAAATGATTGATTTCGTATAATACACATAGCATTTTTAACAGACTTTTATTTTGAAATCGGAAAATCGGAAGTGTTAGTGTTGATGCCTGCACATTAATGTTGTTACCATGACGCTATTGGGAAAGACGCAATAACATAGACGTGTTCGAATACTAACCGCACTATTTGTGTCGTAAATTGAGTATGTAGTATGCTTATTGGTCATAGTATGGATATAGTTAGTATGCCAGATGTCGTACTAAATTCGCCAAAATATGAAGTATACAAGCTGTGGACACTATTTCCGTGCTTTTAGTGCCCAAAATGCAATTCTTCGTAAAATAGGCGTGGCTTCACACCGTTTTCAGATTTTAAGAAAATGGCGGCAAATATGCACAAACTCATTGCTTTAAAGGGGAATGGAAACACTAGAGCTGTGTTCGAATACCCATACTAACATACTGTACAGTCGTGGCCAAAAGTTTTGAGAATTGCACAAATATTAATTTCCACAAAGTTTGCTGCTTCAGTGTCTTTAGATATTTTTGTCAGACGTTACTATGGAATACTGAAGTATAATTACAAGCATTTCATAAGTGGCAAAGGCTTTTATTGACAATTACATGAAGTTGATGCAAAGAGTAAATTGTTGCAGTGTTGACCCTTCTTTTTCAAGACCTCTGCAATCCGCCCTAGCATGCTGTCAATCAACTCCTGGGCCACATCCTGACTGATGGCAGCCCATTCTTGCATAATCAATGCTTGGAGTTTGTCAGAATTTGTGGGGTTTTGTTTGTCCACCCGCCTCGAGGATTGACCACACGTTCTCAATGGGATTAAGGTCTGGGGAGTTTCCTGGCCATGGACCCAAAATATCGATGTTTTGTTCCCTGAGCCACTTAGTTATCATTTTTGCCTTATGGCAAGTTGCTTCATCATGCTGGAAAAGGCATTGTTCGTCACCAAACTGTTCCTGGATGGTTGGGAGAAGTTGCTCTCGGAGGGTGTGTTGGTACCATTATTTATTTATGGCTGTGTTCTTAGGCAAAATTGTGAGTGAGCCCACTCCCTTGGCTGAGAAGCAACCCCACACATGAATGGTCTCAGGATGCTTTACTGTTGGCATGACACAGGACTGATGGTAGCGCTCACCTTGTCTTCTCCGGACAAGCTTTTTTCCGGATGCCCCAAACAATCGGAAAGGGGATTCATCAGAGAAAATGACTTTACCCCAGTCCTCAGCAGTTCAATCCCTGTACCTTTGGCAGAATATCAGTCTGTCCCTGATGTTTTTCCTGGAGAGAAGTGGCTTCTTTGTTGCCCTTCTTGACAGCAGGCCATCCTCCAAAAGTCTTCGCCTCACTGTGCGTGCAGATGCACTCACACCTGCCTGCTGCCATTCCTGAGCAAGCTCTGTACTGGTGGTGCCCCGATCCCGCAGCTGAATCAACTTAAGGAAACGGTCCTGGTGCTTGCTGGACTTTCTTGGGCGCCCTGAAGCCTTCTTCACAACAATTGAACCGCTCTCCTTGAAGTTCTTGACGATCCGATAAATGGTTGATTTAGGTGCAATCTTACTGGCAGCAATATCCTTGCCTGTGAAGCCCTTTTTGTGCAAAGCAATGATGATGGCACGTGTTTCCTTGCAGGTAACCATGTTTGACAGAGGAAGAACAATGATTCCAAGCACCACCCTCCTTTTGAAGCTTCCATTCTGTTATTCGAACTCAATCAGCATGACAGAGTGATCTCCAGCCTTGTCCTCGTCAACACTCACACCTGTGTTAACGAGAGAATCACTGACATGATGTTAGCTGGTCCTTTTGTGGCAGAGCTGAAATGCAGTGGAAATGTTTTTGGGGATTCAGTTCAGTTGCATGGCAAAGAGGGACTTTGCAATTAATTGCAATTATTCTGATCACTCTTCATAACATTCTGCAAATTGCCATCATACAAACTGAGGCAGCAGACTTTGTGAAAATGTATATTTGTGTCATTCTCAATTTTTTGGGCCACGACTGTATACTACATACTATTAGTTCATTCTAGTATACTGTAAACGAACAGTATGACTTCAGTTGAGCGTGCTAGCTCTTTGTCTACCGGAAGTTGATGCTGTTGCTCTTTCTAGCTAGTTAGCGTAACAAATTACTAGTTAAGACATTGTACAACATCGGGTGTGTTCTTAAATTCAATCTGGAGTGCCAGAGTGCGCTCCTAAATTCAGATCATTGGCAGATTGTCCATTTGTAAATTCAGAGCGTTTCGCTCTCGGAGCGCACACTGGACCCTCGGGCCTAGCAGTAGGGTTGATTTGAGCGTTCTGAACTTACAACAGCAGTCAAGCACCCAAGTTAACATTGGCTAGCTTTCTAGCTACTTCCAGACACAAATGAGACCACTCTGACTATTTTACTCGCCCTAGTAGTTTTCATGTTATCCAGAGCGTTGGTGAATGGAACTGTGCAGCTGGCAACAATTTAATTACGCTTTTTTGCCGACATTTACTGACACTGGCCATATTCAACTGGTGTTGAGTGCTCCTAAATTCATTATTCTGCACTCTGGTACACAGATGAGAGTGCTCTGAAATCGGAGTAGATAGCCAGAGCGAACGACTATACCATTTAGCTCAGCTAAGAATTACAGAAATAACCAAGTCAATAAACGTTGGGTAGTTAGATAGCCTGTAGTTAATATACTGTCAAGTTTGATGTATAAGTAGCCAACTAACCATAGGTAGCTAGCTAAAAACATACCGGTACATACTGCTGTAATGATAAGGTAGTATGTGGTTAATAACCTCTTGAAGCTAGGGGGCAGAATTTTTATGTTTGGAAAAATAACGTTACCAATGTAAGCTACCTATTTCTCAGGTCCAGATACTAGAATATGCATATAATTGACAGAGTAGGATAGAAAACACTCTAAAGTTTCCAAAACTGTCAAAATATTGTCTGTGAGTATAACAGAACTGATTTTGCAGGCGAAAACCTGAGGAAATCCAACCCGGAAGTGACTCTTATTTTGAAAAATCACTGTTCCATTGCCTGCCTTTCGTCCATTTAAAGGGATATCAACCAGATTCCTTTTCCAATGGCTTCCGCAGGGTGTAAACAGTCTGTAGACATAGTTTCAAGCTTTTATTCTGAAAAATTAGCGAGATTTATCAAAACGCGTCAGTGGATACATGGATGTCCTTACATTAGTTCATGCGCACTGGTTGCTCGACATTTTCTTTCTCTCCAGTATTTTACAGTCCGGTTGAAATATGAATGAACTGCCTAACTATACACACTTGCTGAAATACTCATATAGTAACTCATTCAGTGGATAGAAGACACGGGTCTTGACAACTT
This sequence comes from Salvelinus alpinus, assembly GCF_045679555.1. NCBI lineage: Eukaryota > Metazoa > Chordata > Actinopteri > Salmoniformes > Salmonidae > Salvelinus > Salvelinus alpinus. The sequence continues at coordinate 2,423,679 of NC_092106.1, read as the reverse complement.
CTGAAGTTACATATCTTGAAAATTTGAGTGCTGACAGTCCCAAAATGTTTTGCTTATGTCAACAATGGACTAATGAAACAAATACCAAAATATTGTTTTGGGGTGGAATTTTCCTTCAAATTTGAGACAAATCAATTGGCTAGCTAACCACTGTACTAACTAAACGTTAGCTAGGCTAGTGTCTGTTCTGCACACCATACAGAGAAAGAGGCAGCATGTGCATGACTGACTAAGTAGTAGCTAGCTAGCTAAGTTACATATGGTGTTTTATGAAACTAGCTAGCTACTTATTGTTGTCTATGAACATTTTAAAATGTGATCTAATTTCGTTGGTGGAGTTTAAACACTTGATCGAGGTATATATCATAGAAGAGTGTAGTTGTTTTTAGGCCAGCTGTTTTTAGTCAAGACGTTTGTGTTTGTAATGTAAAATGTTTTTGTTGTACTGTATGTGTGTTTATAGTTTTGTTTAATGTTGTGTTAGTGTATGTAAGTTGTTTTGTCTGAAACGTTGTTCCCTCTGCTGCTATTGGACGAGGTCTCTCTTGAAAAAAGAGAAAAAACCTGTATAAATAAAGATAAAATAAAAAAAATATAGCTAACTTTGTTACTTAGGGGGGCTTACTTTAAGATGTCCATTGTTAGCCTAGCTAGCTATGGATAAGGGAAATGTTCATTAGAACAGAACAGTGGATGACTATGATTAAATGAATGTAGCTAGCTTACTGTGTAAATAGATAGCTATGTTCACTATATATACAGTTGAAGTCGGAAGTTTACATACACTTAGGTTGGGAGTCATTAAAACTCGTTTTTCAACCACTCCACAAATTTCTTGTTAACAAACTCGTTTTGGCAAATAGGTTAGTACGTCTACTTTGTGCATGACACAAGTCATTTTTCCAACAATTGTTTACAGACAGAATATTTCAGTTATAATTCACTGTATCACAATTCCAGTGGGTCAGAAGTTTACATACACTAAATTGACTGCCTTTAAATAGCTTGGAAAATTCCAGAAAATGATGTCATGGCTTTAGAAGCTTCTTGGATGCTAATTGGCATCATTTGAGTCAATTGGAGGTGTACCTGTGGATGTATTTCAAGGCGTACCTTCAAACTCAGTGCCTCTTTGCTTGACATCATGGGAAAATCAAAAGAAATCAGCCAAGTCCTCAGAAACATTATTGAAGTCTGGTTCATCCTTGGGAGCAATTTCCAAATGCCTGAAGGTACCAAGTTCATCTGTACAAACAATAGTACGTAAGTATAAACACCATGGGACCATGCAGCCGTCATACCGCTCAGGAAGGAGACGCGTTCTGTCTCCTGAAATGAACGTACTTTGATGCGAAAAGTGCAAATCAATCCCAGAACAACAACAAAGGATCTTGTGAAGATGTTGGAGGAAACAGGTACAAAGATCATACTTTTTAGGGAAAAATGTCCTCTGGTCTGATGAAACAAAAATCGAACTCTTTGGCCATAATAACCATCATTATGTTTGGAGGAAAAAGGGGGATGCTTTGCAAGCCAAGAACACCATCCCAACCGTGAAGCACGAGGGTAGCAGCATCATGTTATGGGGGTGCTTTGCTGCAGGAGGGACTGGTGCACTAAACAAAATAGATGGCATCATGAGGGAGGAAAATTATGTGAATATATTGAAGCAACATCTCAAGACATCAGTCAGGAAGTTAAAGCTTGGTCGCAAATGGCTCTTCCAAATGCACAATGACCCCAAGCATACGTCTGTCACGTTCGTCATAAGGAGTAGACCAAGATGCAGCGTGGTATGTTTCCATCCTTTATTTTGGAATAGAAAACTTCAAAGAACAGAACAAAACAACAAAACGAACAAACGAACCGTGAAGCTAGAATAATGCTCACGGGCAACTATACATAGACAAGATCCCACAAAGCACAATGGGAAAATGGCTACCTAAATATTTATTTTTTATTTTTTTATTTCACCTTTATTTAACCAGGTAGGCTAGTTGAGAACAAGTTCTCATTTGCAACTGCGACCTGGCCAAGATAAAGCATAGCAGTGTGAACAGACAACACAGAGTTACACATGGAGTAAACAATAAACAAGTCAATAACATGGTAGAAAAAAAAGAGAATCTATGTACAATGTGTGCAAAAGGCATGAGGTAGGCAATAAATCGAATAATTACAATTTAGCAGATTAACACTGGAGTGATAAATCATCAGATGATCATGTGCAAGAAGAGATACTGGTGTGCAAAAGAGCAGAAAAGTAAATAAATAAAAGCAGTATGGGGGGTGAGGTAGGTAAATTGGGTGGGTAGTTTACAGATGGACTATGTACAGCTGCAGCGATCGGTTAGCTGCTCGGATAGCAGATTTTTAAAGTTGTTGAGGGAGATAAAAGTCTCCAACTTCAGAGATTTTTGCAATTCGTTCCAGTCGCAGGCAGCAGAGAACTGGAAGGAAAGGCGTCCAAATGAGGTTTTGGCTTTAGGGATGATCAGTGAGATACACCTGCTGGAGCGCGTGCTGCGGGTGGGTGTAGCCATCGTGACCAGTGAACTGAGATAAGGCGGCACTTTACCTAGCATAGCCTTGTAGATGACCTGGAGCCAGTGGGTCTGACAACGAACATGTAGCGAGGGCCCCAATATGGGCCCCAATATGATCCCCAATCAGAGACAACGATAAACAGCTGCCTCTGATTGGGAACCATACTAGGCCAACATAGAAATATAATTCACCTAGATAACCCACACTTAATGACACCCTGACCTAACCAACATAGAGAATAAAAGCTCTCTATGGTCAGGGCGTGACAACTTCCAAAGTTGTGGCAAAATGGCTTAATGACAACAAAGTCAAGGTATTGGAGTGGCCATCACAAAGCCCTGACCTCAATCCTATAGAAAATTTGTGTGCAGAGCTGAAAAAGCGTGTGCGAGCAAGGATGCCTACAAACCTGGTTCAGTTACACCAGCTCTGTCAGGAGGAATGGGCCAAAATTCACCCAACTTATTGTGGAAAGCTTGTGGAAGGCTACCTGGAAAGTTTGACCCAAGTTAAATTTAAATTTAAAATTTAAAATTTAAAGGCAATGCTATCAAATATTAATTGAGTGTATGTAAACTTCTGACCCACTGGGAATGTGATGAAAGAAATAAAAGCTGAAATGAATCATTCTCTCTACTATTATTCTGGCATTTCACATTCTTAAAATAAAGTGGTGATCCAAACTGATCTAAGACAGGGAATTTTGACTAGGATTAAATGTCAGGAATTGTGAAAAACTGAGTTTAAATGTATTTGGCTAAGGTGTATGTAAACTTCCGCTTCAACTGTATATTTTATTTTATTTATTTTATTTCACCTTTATTTAACCAGGTAGGCAAATTGAGAACACGTTCTCATTTACAATTGCGACCTGGCCAAGATAAAGCAAAGCAGTTCGATACATACAACAACACATAGTTACACATGGAGTAAAACAAACATACAGTCAATAATACAGTGAAAAATAAGTCTATATACAATGTGAGCAAGTGAGGTGAGATAAGGGAGGTGAAGGCAAACAAAATATATATAAAAATAAATAAAAATATAAAAAGGCCATGGTGGCGAAGTAAATACAATATAGCAAGTAAAAAAAACACTGGAATGGTTGGTTTGCAGTGGAAGAAAGTGCAAAGTAGAGATAGAGATAATGGGGTGCAAAGGAGCAAAAATAAATAAATGAATACAGTAGGTAAAGAGGTAGTTGTTTGGGCTAAATTATAGATGGGCTATGTACAGGTGCAGTAATCTATGAGCTGCTCTGACAGCTGGTGCTTAAAGCTAGTGAGGGAGATAAGTGTTTCCAGTTTCAGAGATTTTTGTAGTTTGTTCCAGTCATTGGCAGCAGAGAACTGGAAGGAGAGGCGGCCAAAGGAGGAATTGGTTTTGGGGGTGACCAGAGAGATATACCTGCTGGAGCGCGTGCTACAGGTAGGTGCTGCTATGGTGACCAGCGAGCTGAGATAAGGGGGGACTTTACCGAGCAGGGTCTTGTAGATGACCTGGAGCCAGTGGGTTTGGCGACGAGTATGAAGCGAGGGCCAGCCAACGAGAGTGTACAGGTCGCAGTGGTGGGTAGTGTAAGGGGCTTTGGTGACAAAACGGATGGCACTGTGGTAGACTGCATCCAATTTATTGAGTAGGGTATTGGAGGCTATTTTGTAAATGACATCACCGAAGTCGAGGATTGGTAGGATGGTCAGTTTTACAAGGGTATGTTTGGCAGCATGAGTGAAGGATGCTTTGTTGCGGAATAGGAAGCTAATTCTAGATTTAACTTTGGATTGGAGATGTTTGATGTGAGTCTGGAAGGAGAGTTTACAGTCTAACCAGACACCTAGGTATTTGTAGTTGTCCACATATTCTAAGTCAAAGCCGTCTAGAGTAGTGATGTTGGACAGGCGGGCAGGTGCAGGCAGCGATCGGTTGAAGAGCATGCATTTAGTTTTACTTGTATTTAAGAGCAATTGGAGGCCACGGAAGGAGAGTTGTATGGCATTGAAGCTCGCCTGGAGGGTCAAATCAAATCAAATTTTATTAGTCACATACACATGGTTAGCAGATGTTAATGCGAGTGTAGCGAAATGCTTGTGCTTCTAGTTCCGACAATGCAGTAATAACCAACAAGTAATCTAACCTAACAATTCCACAACTACTACCTTATACACACACAAGTGTAAAGGGATAAAGAATATGTACATAAAGATATATGAATGAGTGGTGGTACAGAACGGCATAGGCAAGATGCAGTAGATGGTATAGAGTACGGTATATACATATGAGATGAGTACTGTAGGGTATGTAAACATAAAGTGGCATAGTTTAAAGTGGCTAGTGGTACATGTATTACATAAAGATGGCAAGATGCAGTAGATGATATAGAGTACAGTATATACATATGAGATGGGTAATGTAGGGTATGTAAACATTATATTAAGTGGCATTGTTTAAAGTGGCTAGTGGTACATTTTTACATAATTTCCATCAATTCCCATTTTTAAAGTGGCTGGAGTTGAGTCAGTATGTTGGCAGCGGCCGCTAAATGTTAGTGGTGGCTGTTTAACAGTCTGATGGCCTTGAGATAGAAGCTGTTTTTCAGTCTCTCGGTCCCTGCTTTGATGCACCTGTACTGACCTCGCCTTCTGGATGATAGCGGGGTGAACAGGCAGTGGCTTGGGTGGTTGTTGTCCTTGATGATCTTTATGGCCTTCCTGTGACATCGGGTGGTGTAGGTGTCCTGGAGGGCAGGTAGTTTGCCCCCGGTGATGCGTTCTGCAGACCTCACTACCCTCTGGAGAGCCTTACGGTTGTGGGCGAAGCAGTTGCCGTACCAGGCGGTGATACAGCCCGACAGGATGCTCTCGATTGTGCATCTGTAGAAGTTTGTGAGTGCTTTTGGTGACAAGCCGAATTTCTTCAGCCTCCTGAGGTTGAAGAGGCGCTGCTGCGCCTTCTTCACGACGCTGTCTGTGTGGGTGGACCAATTCAGTTTGTCCGTGATGTGTACACCGAGGAACTTAAAACTTTCCACCTTCTCCACTACTGACCCGTCGATGTGGATAGGGGGGTGCTCCCTCTGCTGTTTCCTGAAGTCCACAATCATCTCCTTTGTTTTGTTGACGTTGAGTATGAGGTTATTTTCCTGACACCACACTCCGAGGGCCCTCACCTCCTCCCTGTAGGCCGTCTCGTCGTTGTTGGTAATCAAGCCTACCACTGTAGTGTCATCCGCAAACTTGATGATTGAGTTGGAGGCGTGCATGGCCACGCAGTCGTGGGTGAACAGGGAGTACAGGAGAGGGCTCAGAACGCACCCTTGTGGGGCCCCAGTGTTGAGGATCAGCGGGGTGGAGATGTTGTTACCTACCCTCACCACCTGGGGGCGGCCCGTCAGGAAGTCCAGGACCCAGTTGCACAGGGCGGGGTCGAGACCCAGGGTCTCGAGCTTGATGACGAGTTTGGAGGGTACTATGGTGTTAAATGCTGAGCTGTAATCGATGAACAGCATTCTCACATGGGTATTCTCTTGTCCAGATGGGTTAGGGCAGTGTGCAGTGTGGTTGCGATTGCGTCGTCTGTGGACCTATTAGGTCGGTAAGCAAATTGGAGTGGGTCTAGGGTGTCCGGTAGGGTGGAGGTGATATGGTCCTTGACTAGTCTCTCAAAGCACTTCATGATGACGGAAGTGAGTGCTACGGGGCGGTAGTCGTTTAGCTCAGTTACCTTAGCTTTCTTGGGAACAGGAACAATGGTGGCCCTCTTGAAGCATGTGGGAACAGCAGACTGGGATAAGGATTGATTGAATATGTCCGTAAACACACCAGCCAGCTGGTCTGCGCATGCTCTGAGGACGCGGCTGGGAATGCCGTCTGGGCCTGCAGCCTTGCGAGGGTTAACACGTTTAAATGTTTTACTCACCTCGGCTGCAGTGAAGGAGAGCCCGCAGGTTTTGGTAGGGGGCCGTGTCAGTGGCACTGTATTGTCCTCAAAGCGGGCAAAATTTGTTTAGCCTGTCTAGGAGCAAGACATCCTGGTCCGCGACGGGGCTGGTTTTCTTTTTGTAATCCGTGATTGACTGTAGACCCTGCCACATACCTCTTGTGTCTGAGCTGTTGAATTGCGACTCGATTTTGTCTCTGTACTGGGACTTAGCCTGTTTGATTGCCTTGCGGAGAGAATAGCTACACTGTTTGTATTCGGTCATGCTTCCGGTCACCTTGCCCTGGTTAAAAGCAGTGGTTCGCGCTTTCAGTTTCACGCGAATGCTGCCGTCAATCCACGGTTTCTGGTTTGGGAATGTTTTAATCGTTGCTGTGGGTACGACATCGTCAATGCACTTCCTAATGAACTCGCTCACCGAATCAGCATATTCGTCAATATTGTTGTTGGACGCAATGCGGAACATATTCCAATCCGCGTGATCGAAGCAGTCTTGAAGCGTGGAATCAGATTGGTCGGACCAGCGTTGAACAGACCTGAGCGCGGGAGCTTGTTGTTTTAGTTTCTGTTTGTAGGCTGGAATCAACAAAATGGAGTCGTGGTCAGCTTTTCCGAAAGGGGGGCGGGGGAGGGCCTTATATGCGTCGCGGAAATTAGTATAACAATGATCTAGGGTTTTTCCAGCCCTGGTAGCACAATCGATATGCTGATAGAATTTAGGGAGTTTTGTTTTTAGATTAGCCTTGTTAAAATCCCCAGCTACGATGAATGCAGCCTCAGGGTGTGTGGTTTCCAGTTTACAAAGAGTCAGATAAAGTTCGTTCAGGGCCATCGATGTGTCTGCTTGGGGGGGAATATATACGGCTGTGATTATGATCGAAGAGAATTCCCTTGGTAGATAATGCGGTCGACATTTGATTGTGAGGAGTTCTAGATCAGGTGAACAGAATGACTTGAGTTCCTGTGTGTTGTTATGATGATCACACCACGTCTCGTTAATCATAAGGCATACCCCCCCGCCCCTCTTCTTACCAGAAAGATGTTTGTTTCTGTCGGAGCGATGCATGAAGAAACCAGCTGGCTGCACCGACTCCGTTAGCGTCTCTTGAGTTAGCCATGTTTCCGTGAAGCAGAGCACGTTGCAATCCCTGATGTCTCTCTGGAATGCTACCCGTGCTCGGATTTCATCAACCTTATTGTCAAGAGACTGGACATTGGCGAGTAGTATGCTAGGGAGTGGAGCGCGATGTGCCCGTCTCCGAAGCCTGACCAGGAGACCGCCTCGTTTGCCCCTTTTACGGCATCGCACAGGGTCGCCGGCTGGGATCAGATCCATTGTATTGGGTGGAAGGCAAAACACTGGATCCGTTTCGGGAAAGTCATTGTTAACACAGTGTCAAAAGAAGGGCCAGAAGTATACAGAATAGTGTCATCTGCGTAGAGGTGGATCAGAGACTCACCAGCAGCAAGAGCGACATCATTGATGTATACAGAGAAGAGAGTCGGTCCAAGAATTGAACCCTGTGGCACCCCCATAGAGACTGCCAGAGGCCCGGACAACAGACCCTCCGATTCGACACACTGAACTCTATCAGAGAAGTAGTTGGTGAACCAGGCGAGGCAATCATTAGAGAAACCAAGGCTGTCGAGTCTGCCGATAAGAATACGGTGATTGACAGAGTCAAAAGCCTTGGCCAGGTCAATGAATACAGCTGCACAGTATTGTTTCCTATCGATGGCGGTTACGATATCGTTTATGACCTTGAGCGTGGCTGAGGTGCACCCATGACCAGCTCTGAAACCAGATTGCATAGCGGAGAAGGTATGGTGGGATTCGAAATGGTCGGTAATCTGTTTGTTAACTTGGCTTTCGAAGACCTTAGAAAGGCAGGGTAGGATAGATATGGGTCTGTAGCTGTTTGGGTCAAGAGTGTCCCCCCCTTTGAAGAGGGGGATAACCGCAGCTGCTTTCCAATCTTTGGGAATCTCAGACGACACGAAAGAGAGGTTGAAGAGGCTAGTAATAGGGGTGGCAACAATTTCAGCAGATAGTTTTAGAAATAAAGGGTCCAGATTATCTAGCCCGGCTGATTTGTAAGGGTCCAGATTTTGCAGCTCTTTCAGAACATCAGCTGACTGTATTTGGGAGAAAGAGAAATGGGAAAGGCTTGGGCGAGTTGCTGTGGGGGGTGCAGTGCTGTTGACCGGGGAAGGGGTAGCCAGGTGGAAAGCATGACCAGCCGTAGAAAAATGCTTATTGAAATTCTCAATTATAGTGGATTTGTCGGTGGTGACAGTGTTTCCTATCTTCAGTGCAGTTGGAAGCTGGGAGGAGGTGTTCTTATTCTCCATGGACTTTACAGTGTCCCAGAACTTTTTGGAGTTTGTGTTGCAGGAAGCAAATTTCTGCTTGAAAAAGCTAGCCTTGGCTTTTCTAACTGCCTGTGTATATTGGTTCCTAGCTTCCCTGAAAAGTTGCATATCACGGGGGCTGTTCGATGCTAATGCAGAACGCCATAGGATATTTTTCTGTTGGTTAAGGGCAGTCAGGTCAGGAGAGAACCAAGGGCTATATCTGTTCCTGGTTCTAAATTTCTTGAATGGGGCATGCTTATTCAAGATGGTGAGGAAGGCATTTTTTTAAAATATCCAGGCATCCTCTACTGACGGGATAAGATCAATATCCTTCCAGGATACCTCGGCCAGGTCGATTAGAAAGGCCTGCTCGCTGAAGTGTTTCAGGGAGCGTTTGACAGTGATGAGTGGAGGTCGTTTGACCGCTGACCCATTACGGATGCAGGCAATGAGGCAGTGATCGCTGAGATCTTGGTTGAAAACAGCAGAGGTGTATTTGGAGGGCAAGTTGGTTAGGATGATATCTATGAGGGTACCCGTGTTTACGGAATTGGGGTGGTACCTGGTAGGTTCATTGATAATTTGTGTGAGATTGAGGGCATCAAGCTTAGATTGTAGGATGGCTGGGGTGTTAAGCATGTTCCAATTTAGGTCGCCTAGCAGCACGAGCTCTGAAGATAGATGGGGGGCAATCAGTTCACATATGGTGTCCAGAGCACAGCTGGGGGCAGAGGGTGGTCTATAGCAGGCGGCAACGGTGAGAGACTTGTTTTTAGAGAGGTGGATTTTTAAAAGTAGAAGTTCAAATTGTTTGGGAACAGACCTGGATAGTAAAACAGAACTCTGCAGGCAATCTTTGCAGTAGATTGCAACACCGCCCCCTTTGGCCGTTCTATCTTGTCTGAAAATATTGTAATTAGGGATGAAAATGTCAGAATTTTTGGTGGTCTTCCTAAGCCAGGATTCAGACACGGCTAAAACATCCGGGTTGGCAGAGTGTGCTAAAGCAGTGAACAAAACAAACTTAGGGAGGAGGCTTCTAATGTTAACATGCATGAAACCAAGGCTATTACGGTTACAGAAGTCATCAAAAGAGAGCGCCTGGGGAATAGGAGTGGAGCTAGGTACTGCAGGGCCTGGGTTCACCTCTACATCACCAGAGGAACAGAGGAGGAGTAGGATAAGGGTACGGCTAAAAGCTATGAGAATTGGTCGTCTAGAACGACTAGAACAGAGAGTAAAAGGAAGTTTCTGGGGGCGATAAAATAGCTTTAAGGAATAATGTACAGACAAAGGTATGGCAGGATGTGAATACAGTGGAGGTAAACCTAGGTATTGAGTGATGATGAGAGAGATATTGTCTCTAGAAACATCATTGAAACCAGGTGATGTCATCGCATATGTGGGTGGTGGAACTGAGAGGTTGGATATGGTATAGTGAACAGGGCTAGAGGCTCTACAGTGAAATAAGCCAATAAACACTAACCAGAACAGCAATGGACAAGGCATATTTACATTAAGGAGAGGCATGCTTAATCGAGTGATCATAAGGGTCCAGTGAGTAGAGGTTGGTTGGGGTCACGGCGATCCAGACAGCTGGCCGGGTAGATGGCTATCAGTAGCAAGATAGCATAGGATGGAAGTCTATTTTTAGACACCTCGTGCGTTTCCGTCGGTAGATTAGTGGGGTTCCGTGTGGTAGAGGGGATCAATCCAATTGGCAAAATAGTTATAGTGACCCAAGAAAAATTGTCCGATATACTTATTCAGATAGCAGCCGATAAAGACAGCTAACGATTAGCGGGCCCCAGATGAGCGTTCAGGTAACGTTGCGACGGAGGTGCCAGTTGGATAACTCCCTCGGGCAGATAATGTCGGCAGTCAGTCGTGAAGGCCCGATGGGGCTCCGCATCTGCAGCAACAACAACAACAAAAAACGGGTCCGGATAGGTGACTGTAGCCCAGGAGTGGCTGATGGAACTCCTCAGCTGGCTAGCTCCGGAATAATTTAAGTTTGCTCCGGGATCGACGTAAGCCAATAGTCACACGGTTTGCAGCTAGCTAGCTGTGAAATCAAGGTGCAAACGTCCAGAGCCTGCGGCTGAAATCCGGGGGCACTGAGAAAAATAGTCCCGGTATGCTCCGGTCCGAGTCGCGTTGCACAAAAGTGCCGCTAGATTATCGAGCTAAAGGAATAGCTGAAGACCACAAACGTGGGCAGCTGAAACACCAACGCTAGCCAGCAAACCGGCTAACTTCTAGGCAGCTTCAGATCAGCTACTGGCTAGCTTCTAGTTAGCTTCTGGTTAGCCTCTGGCTAGCCTCTGGCTAGCTTCCACTGTGGATTTTCAGATTTGAGGTAAATAATACTTTTTTTTTGTAATTTGTGAGGCGGGTTGCAGGAAAGCTTTTGTAGTTGAGTTCTTGGATAATAAAATATATAAAGATATGCGAAGAAAGGTGTAAATATATACAGTGGGGAGAACAAGTATTTGATACACTGCCGATTTTGCAGGTTTTCCTACTTACAAAGCATGTAGAGGTCTGTAATTTTTATCATAGGTACACTTCAACTATGAGAGACGGAATCTAAAACAAAAATCCAGAAAATCACATTGTATGATTTTTAAATAATGAATTTGCATTTTATTGCATGACATAAGTATTTGATACATCAGAAAAGCAGAACTTAATATTTGGTACAGAAACCTTTGTTTGCAATTACAGAGATCATACGTTTCCTGTAGTTCTTGACTAGGTTTGCACACACTGCAGCAGGGATTTTGGCCCACTCCTCCCTACAGATCTTCTCCAGATCCTTCAGGTTTCGGGGCTGTCGCTGGGCAATACGGACTTTCAGCTCCCTCCAAAGATTTTCTATTGGGTTCAGGTCTGGAGACTGGCTAGGCCACTCCAGGACCTTGAGATGCTTCTTACGGAGCCACTCCTTAGTTGCCATGGCTGTGTGCTTCGTGTCGTTGTCATGCTGGAAGACCCAGCCACGACCCATCTTCAATGCTCTTACTGAGGGAAGGAGGTTGTTGGCCAAGATCTCGCGATACATGGCCCCATCCATCCTCCCCTCAATACGGTGCAGTCGTCCTGTCCCCTTTGCAGAAAAGCATCCCCAAAGAATGATGTTTCCACCTCCATGCTTCACGGTTGGGATGGTGTTCTTGGGGTTGTACTCATACTTCTTCTTCCTCCAAACATGGCGAGTGGAGTTAGACCAAAAAGCTCTATTTTTGTCTCATCAGACCACATGACCTTCTCCCATTCCTCCTCTGGATCATCCAGATGGTCATTGGCAAACTTCAGACAGGCCTGGACATGCACTGGCTTAAGCAGGGGGACCTTGCGTGCGCTGCAGGATTTTAATCCATGACGGCGTAGTGTGTTACTAATGGTTTTCTTTGAGACTGTGGTCCCAGCTCTCTTCAGGTCATTGACCAGGTCCTGCCGTGTAGTTCTGGGCTGATCCCTCACCTTCCTCATGATCATTGATGCCCCACGAGGTGAAATCTTGCATGGAGCCCCAGACCGAGGGTGATTGACCGTCATCTTGAACTTCTTCCATTTTCTAATAATTGTGCCAACAGTTGTTTCCTTCTCACCAAGCTGCTTGCCTATTGTCCTGTAGCCCATCCCAGCCTTGTGCAGGTCTACAATTTTATCCCTGATGTCCTTACACAGCTCTCTGGTCTTGGCCATTGTGGAGAGGTTGGAATCTGTTTGATTGAGTGTGTGGACAGGTGTCTTTTATACAGGTAACGAGTTCAAACAGGTGCAGTTAATACAGGTAATGAGTGGAGAACAGGAGGGCTTCTTAAAGAAAAACTAACAGGTCTGTGAGAGCCGGAATTCTTACTGGTTGGTAGGTGATCAAATACTTATGTCATGCAATAAAATGCAAATTAATTATTTAAAAATCATACAATGTGATTTTCTGGATTTTTGTTTTAGATTCCGTCTCTCACAGTTGAAGTGTACCTATGATAAAAATTACAGACCTCTACATGCTTTGTAAGTAGGAAAACCTGCAAAATCGGCAGTGTATCAAATACTTGTTCTCCCCACTGTATATATACAGGACACGACAAGACGAGGACAAAAAAAGAACGTCTGAACTGCTATGCCATCTTGGAAGCATATCTAATACAAAATGTTGGCTAGCTATATTAAAGTTAACCTAAGGCTTGCTAGCTATTGATCGTTAGAACGACTGTCAGTTAACGTTAACGTCCTGGTGCTAGCTGGGGTAGGCCTAGTCTATGCGCACAGATATGTAATTTTTTAGACAAATTGACTCGCCTCCTGAAGTGCCACCATACACAACACAGTCATTGGTTAAGCAGTACAAAAGGGTTTACATCAGCAAGAGCAGGGCAGGCCACTGCTCATGATTGGGAACGGCTATCCATTGCAGTGTGTAATGCAGTTTAGCCTAGTTTTATATACTCCATCCGAGCAGCGCAAAAACTCGGGAAAGAAGTACATTTTCTCAGAAATATAACTTTACCTTGTGCTTCTCCGGGCATGCTCTTCGTATAGCCTAGACCTATGGCTATGGATCATTTTATTGAGACCACACAAGGCACACTTGATATTGCGCACCCAGCAGAGAATCAGGGATGAGGGGCATCATCAGGCACACATGAGATATTGTAACAAGCAACTAATTCTCAAACACTGAGCAATATGACATTTAATCGATTACACATGGCATGACCCTCCCCTGGACTAAATTTTTTAAATACTAAACCCTCCCCCTGACTGAAATTGAAAAGGCATGACCCTCCCACATTTTCCTTCAGGTAACTACTGTGTACATTTCAGTGGAGGCTGGTGACTTGAACATTGAGGAGGATGGGAGACCCACGATATAGGCGCGGAACACACGGAGACCACAGTGTGTTTCAAAAATCGTCAAAGACTAATTATTTTAACCTAAAGCATTTAATAATTACATTTATAGTACAATATTATGAGGAATGAGAAGGCTACTTACAGTGTTGGAAAGGGATCACAACAGTGATTGAATGAGGGTATGAGGCATGAGTTGAGGTGTTCAGAGGCTTGAACAGTGCAGGACAGGATTTTACTGGGAAGACAAAAATCAATAACACAATTAGACAAAAGAGCTAAGGAGTTAGTCTGATTAAGGAGCAAAATCTTTAATGTTTAATAATGTGATTGTGTATGTCATTGACTCTACATACAGTAATGAGAGATAATTGATAGGGGTACTCACAGTGCCAGTGGATGAGCGTGACATGAGACGTCAAGCCTTCAGTTAATGTCAGGAGAAAGTTGACAATGGTAGTGGAGTGGAGTAGTCATCACCTCTTAATCAGGGAACATGATGGGACTTAGCTGTAAATACGAATAGCAAATACATTCCATTACAGCTGCGCCATCGTAGGTTTGGACAACAAGTTTCTCTATGAAGTTAAACTCAGACATCTCAAAATTCATAAAGTCAAACACAGACTGCGCATCTCGCCCACTTGACACATCAAAGCAGCTCAAGAAACGTTCCTGAATAAAGCCCTGATCATCCACATACCTGATGATAACTGACAACTGCAAGCAGACTGGTGGCACCATGGGTCCCAGAGCGGTGGGGCAATTTTTACCCCCTGGGGCCTGGAGTTTTTCCTTATATTTTAACCCAACTAGGAAAACTCTGGACCCTATAAACTATGACAGTGATTAATCAGTTGTAAAATGGTTTCATATGGGCTATGATGGGACCAGTTTTTCTTAATCAAGTCACATGGTTATAAAAAAAACTCCTGAAAAACACTCCTGGCACTGGGGGGATGAACCCGTTCAAACTCAGCTACCTTATATTTGTTCATATAAATTATATTTGGAATTAAAAACGTATAGGCAGCCTAGCCAGACCAATTTTGCTAATCTAAATTTGATCACATTTTCTCCTGACACACAAATGGACTATAAATACATAACGTTACCAATTAGTTACCCTGACCCGCTGGACAGGCTGTATGCAGCTGCTCTTACTAGTGGCCTATAGTTGACCAGACGGAAAAATAGTCTTGTTTTCATCCCATACAGCATATCAGATTTCTAATGTTTAGGTGTAGCCTAGGCTGCTGCAACATTTATGTCATGAGTTTTTGCTTGTGTCTGTCCGGAGTGATTATGTTCTATAATCTTTGCTAAATAAATACCGGAGGAAAGTGCAAAGGCTACTTGAGTGCACTCGGGAAAAAATGTGCTGCGTCAACCTCTCTCTTTAATCTAACTTTTAATGGATGATGCGATGGAAGCTATCAAATCATTCAGAATTGTTTTCGACATCCCAGAAATTATGTTCAGCATGTAAAGAATCTTAACATGCAATTACAGGTGGCTTGATGATAGGCGCCATGTTAACTAGCTATACATTTGATATCAGTTGGTATTGAACGCCCTCACTTTTTCATCCTTCTTCGTGAAACTGATCTCAGGCAGAGGTCGACCCTCGCTTTTAATTTGCAACTTTTCCGTGTAACCCAGAGAATGAAAGGGGTTCTTCAACAAAAAAGTCCACAACATTTTCGGCAGCGTTGGCCATTCAACCATTCTGGCGAAGAAAACTGCACACTCGCGCTGGTAGCTAGCTAGCTACTGAAGTTAGCAAGACAAATTTAAATAAATTGCACTAACTGGACACAAAAATAAAGTTCTAAAACCAAGAAAACAATGTATAATATACCTCGTCCTGTAATTTGAAAAAAACGAATTTGAATTGAATAATGTCCAAAATAATGCTCAACTATCACTCTTCACTCTTAATCTCTATTCAACAATGTCACCAAGCTTCTCACACACCCCCATAATGCTCTGTGGCACAATCCCAATACAACACAGGTTCATTCTCTGATCCTACATCTATGATTGGATGGACAACATGTCAGTTCATACTGCAAAAGCTTTGATTGGTTGAAGGACGTCCTCCGGAAGTGGTCATAATTGCCATGTATGTCTATGGAAGGGGGTGAGGCCTACCAGCTTCCTAGGTTTTGTATTGAAGTCAATGTAGCTAGATGAGGATAGAAGCTAACTGTCCTCCGGCTACACCATGGTGCTAGCCCAGATTGTGCTGTTGAAGTTACTGTAGACCTTCATTGCAAAACAGTTATTTGGTGACATGACTATATTTAGTATAGTTGTATCTATAAAGGATAACTTTTTAAATGTTTCACTATTTTTATTTTTATGAAATTTCACTGAGGAGGATGGTCCTGCCCTTCCTCCTCTGAGGAGCCTCCACTGGTACATTTTGATCTCTCCCTTAAAGGTCAGCAACACTTCATATTATTCAGAGCCCCCTGAAATGACACCATATATAAACTCAGCAAAAAAAAGAAACGTCCTCTCACTGTCAACTGCATTTATTTTCAGCAAACTTAACATGTGTAAATATTTGTATGAAGATAACAAGATTCAACAACTGAGACATAAACTGAACAAGTTCCACAGACATGTGACTAACAAAATGGAATAATGTGTCCCTGTACAAAGAAGGGGTCAAAATCAAAAGTAACAGTCAGTATCTAGTGTGGCCACCAGCTGCATTAAATACTGCAGTGCATCTCCTCCTCATGGACTGCACCATATTTGCCAGTTCTTGCTATGAGATGTTACCCCACTCTTCCACTAAGGCACCTGCAAGTTCTTGGACATTTCTGGGGGGAATGGCCCTAGCCCTCACCCACCAATCCAACAGGTCCCAGACATGCTCAATGGGATTGAGATCCGGGCTCTTTGCTGGCCATGGCAGAACACTGACATTCCTGTCTTGCAGGAAATCACACACAGAACGAACAGTATGGCTGGTGGCATTGTCATGCTGGAGGGTCATGTCAGGATGAGCCTCGAGGAAGGGTACCACATGAGGGAGGAGGATGTCTTGCCTGTAACGCACAGCGTTGAGATTGCCTGCAAAGACAACAAGCTCAGTCCGATGATGCTGTGACACCGCCCCAGACCATGACGGACCCTCCACCTCCAAAGCAATCCTGCTCCAGAGTACAGGCCTCGGTGTAACGCTCATTCCTTTGACGATAAACGTGAATCCGACCATCACCCCTGGTGAGACAAAACCGCGACTCGTCAATGAAGAGCACTTGTGCCTGTCCTGTCTGGTCCAGCACTGTCTTAGGCGTCTCACAGTACGGACATTGCAATTTATTGCCCTGGCCACATCTGTAGTCCTCATTCCTCCTTGCAGAATGCCTAAGGCACGTTCACGCAGATGAGCAGGGACCCTGGGCATCTTTCTTTTGGTGTTTTTCAGAGTCAGTAGAAAGGCCTCTTTAGTGTCCTAAGTTTTCATAACTGTGACCTTAATTGCCTACCGTCTGTAAGCTGTTACTGTCTTAACGACACTTTCCACAGGTGCATGTTCATTAATTGTTTATGGGTCATTGAACAAGCATGGGAAACCGTGTGTAAACCCTTTACAATGAAGATCTGTGAAGTTATTTGGATTTTTACGAATTATCTTTGAAAGACAGGGTCCTGAAAAAGGGACATTTCTTTTTTTGATGCGTTTACGTTCTACAGACCTTACTGAGTATTCCCTACAATACTTTTACTGGAAGTTTTAAAACCCACATTTAATACAAATGTCACTCAAATATGAATCATCGTTAGATTATTTTTTTCATGTCTCATGAATAGATACAGGTTATTTATTTATTTATACACTTTTCTACTATTACGTGGGGGACTTTTATTTGAATTTTTTTAATCTGAGAAACGGAAGTACTTAGTGCTGCTGACGAAACGCGGATGATTTTCCCGGTATTTCTAGCGCTACACCTATGTTTTTCTGGGGCAGCAAACACAACTCTTGTAAGTAGATGTCAATGTACAGACATTAAAAAGCTATTCATTTCTAAATTCTATCAGAGTTTGTAATATAACTTGTTTTTCGATAGCCAACAATTCTCAACTCCGTTGTTCGTGCTTGAGGTTTAACGTTTGCGCTGATACAAAACTGGCTACCTTGGCTTTAGTTCCGAACTGTATAACGTTAGTTGGCTGGCTAGCTAACGTTAGCTAGTTAGTTCTCTCAAATGTATTAGGTAGTCATTTATATAGCTAAGTTTACCTAACCAGTTAAATCCTTTAGTTATGGTTTGTCTGAGCATACTCTATTTTGCTAGCTAGATAATTACCTAGTTACATAATTACCTAGCTACATGTCAGTAAATGATTTTAGCAAGCTAATGTGGCTACTGCTTGATTACTTTTACCGTTCCTCCCACAAAGAATTAGCCACTGAAACAACACAGGGACCACAGAACCACTGGTGTGCATTTGGACTTGGCACAACTACAGAAGGAGGCATCCACAGAAATACAAGCGGAGGGATGCCGCCAGTGTCTGAAATAGAGATGGCCGCGCCAGAGGGGGGAGGCACGGAGGGGTTGTCCCGAGCCGACTGCCTCTGCCCTGTGTGCCTGGAGATCTTCCTGGAGCCGGTGACGTTGCCGTGCAGCCATACCTTCTGCAAGCCTTGCTTCCTGGAGACGGTGGACAAGGCCAATCTGTGCTGCCCGCTGTGTCGCAAGCGGGTGTCCACATGGGCACGACTCAATGGCAGGAACAAGACGCTGGTCAATGATGAGCTGTGGCAGCGGGTGCAGGCTGCGTTCCCCATGCAGTGCCAACGCAGGCTCAGTGGACAGGAGGAGGAGGAGGAGGATGAAAACAGTTAAGTGACTGACACAGTGTTTTTCATTTAACAATGAGTGACTTCCAAATGGCTTGTGTCCTTTAGTACAGCTGGGTTGGGTATGCTTTGAGGTAATTACGGGTCCACACGGCACCTTGGAATCAGACAAACCTATTTCTTCTCACTGTTGGGTGGGGAATGCGAGGTCAGTTGACCTGCCGTTTCTCTGTTTGTTTACCTGCCGTTTCCCTCTGCCTCCAGTATTGGTCCCCGGACCCAAAGTCAGTCTGCCTGGAGAGGTACGGAGAGAGTATGAGGATCAAATCAGCAAGGTGAATTCTCAGGGTACACTATACCTCGAGTCCTGAGTTTTTCCTGACCATGTAACGTGACCAGGAAAAATTCTGGGCCATAGGTATGGACCTAGGTTCTACAGTTCTTTCTGGTCTGATTGTGGCCTCATGGAAAACTCTGGCCCCAAGTTATAACGCAAGTTTACATTTTACTATACTCTTCAGTCACACAGAATACACTTGACATGACCTCTGACCCTTTTCCAGATATTAGAGGAGAAGCGTGCCCTGGAGGAGGCAGAGAGGAAAGCAAGTGAGGAGTACATCCAGTGCCTCCTCGCAGACGAGGAGGAGCGCCTGGAGAGGAGGCGGCACGAGGAGACGCAGCTGGAGAATGACAGCAAGCTGGCCAGACTGCTCAGCCAGGAGCTGGTGGGTTTAATAGTCTGTAATATCAGATTACATACTCAAGTTCTCCCTCATTTTTAGAGCCACACAGACCACGTTCACTTTTTCATAAGAACATATAGTTTATTGCTGACAAAAAGGCAAATGGCAATACTGTATCAATTCAATTGATTGGGTCTGTATAGTAGCAGATCAGGTTTACAGGTTGGGAAAGTGCAATTAGTGTTCTAATCTTAAAAGCTTGCATTAGCTTTTCAGGTCGGTGACATGGGCGAAATCTGAAACCAATAACGGAACAAAATGTCCGAAAAACAGCATAGTTTCAACTTTTGAAATGCATTTGGTTACGAACAGTATTGGGGGCAACGCAGTACAGTAATTATAATTTTTGGTGGTAATGAGTAATATAACAGTACTGTACCAATTTGAGGAATAATATTACATTTACTGATCAAAAATAGGTTTGTTACTTTTGTTATAATTCCTTTCCTATTAGTTATTTATCCAAATAAATATTTGTGATTAGTATTCCCCCTGTTTGCACAATATGAAGAAAAACACGCGAGGTAGGGGTAGCACCCCCTGAAAAATCTTAATAATAAAATATTTGTTTTGATGAAGAAATATATATTTTTAAATCACTGAGGTAGTGCACTGGGCCTTTACTAGTCCTTTATTGGCGGACCGATATAGCCACTGTAACGTCGGCAATAAAACCTAAATCTGGGCCCCCCCTATGCAAAAGTAATATAACGAGTAGTGTAACTAATTACTTTTTCCAGGGAGTAATAAGTGAAGTAATTTCTTACTGTTGAAAGAAGTAATAGGTCATTTTTGTTTTTTGTAACGACCCCAACACTGGTTACAGATCAATATACATCCATCAATTCAACAATAAAATCAGTAAGCGTAACTCCCGGTATATGCACCTCACACGGGGCTTCTCTCTTACATTGGGGAAAGGGGGATACCTAGTCAGTGGTACAAGGAAAATTATCAACTTGCTTGTGCTGTACAACTTGCTAAAAAAATGTATTTGCAAACCTGTAAAATGTCCTCTTGTCTTAAATATATCCTGGTAAGGTAGTTGATTTGCTCTTTTAAAATAAGAAAATACCTTAATACATAAGGCTGTCCCCGACTAAAGAAAATCTTGGTCGACCAAAAGTCGTCTGTTCTTTCTACTGATCAATTGGTCGTAATTGAAAAAATATTTTTCCATATACACACCCTATGTGTTTTAATATAATAAACTATATGCAATGAGCTTGTCTGATTCTTTAAACTTACAATTTTTTTATTATTTATTTGTTTACCCCAGTGTCTCCCCAATTTCGTGGTATCCAATTGGTAGTTAGTCTTGTCTCATCGCTGCAACTCCCGTATGGACTCAGGAGACGCGAAGGTCGAGAGCCGTGCGTCCTCCGAAACCCAACCAAGCCGCACTGCTTCTTGACACACTGCCCACTTAATGTGTCGTAGGAAACACAGTGCACCTGGCTACCGTGTCAGTGTGCACTGCGCCCGACCCACCACAGGAGTCGCTAGTGCTCGATGGGACAAGGACATCCCTGCCGGCCAAACCCTCCCCTAACCCGGACGATGCTGGGCCAATTGTGCGCTGCCCCATGGGTCTTCCGGTCGTGGCCGGCTGTGACAGAGCGTTAACTTATTCTTTGATGAAATTAGACACAACTGACTCAAGGGAGCCAGAGATTTAGATAACTAAAAGAAAAAACCTTAACCTGACCTAACCATTCTCCTCCTGCTGGCTGTTGAAGATTCTACCATTACTCTCCTGAAGTTGCCTGTAATAGGCTACATGAGAAGTTTACAACCTTTCTCATGTAGAGTGCCCATTTCTACCGATCTGCGTTTCAGTTTCATAATGTTTTCATATGTCAATCATTGTCATGTGGTTAATCAAAGTTCTATCTATATAAATGAAAATGATACAAACTTAAAAAGTAACTTCTATTGCCAACTATGTAAAAATAGACTAATCCAACAAATAAAAAGATTGTGCAGGTAGAAAATATCCTAATAATGTTTTTGCCTATAAATCACATTGCCTTGTCTGCAAAGAACTTGAAACATTGTATCAACTTGGGTCAGGGCCCCAAGCTTGTGCTAGAGAACATGCAACATTGTATGAAATATTCTGGGCCTTCAGAGTTTCCCGGGACAGACAGCTGCAGCTGGTTTGCACAAGGGATAAGAAACAGTGCTTGACTTAGGCAGGAGCTCACCAGAGACGAGTACCGGCACCTCAAATTGTCTGCAGCTTGAGCTTCTGTTCCTCTAATAGAATATTACCTGAAAAGTATTGTGGAGCTCCTGCACCTAAATAGAAACAGTACCAGCACCAAAAATGAGAACCGGAAGCTAATTCAGTCCAAGTCGAGCACTGATAAGAAGTAATCAAGTAGGCCTTTTTTTTAACGTTTCCACTGGATCAGAGCATGACATTTTTTCCTTTCAAGCTGAGTGGTTATCAAAAGGGAGAGCTGGAAATATTTTTATAATGCATTAAGGAACTATTGTCATTCTCAACAATGTAAAAATATAATTTAATTTGCTTGCTGTTTGAGGTGGAGAAAATATTTACTATGAGAAGCTCCACAGCTCATTAGTGGTGGTGTTTTAAGCCAATCAGAAATATTATCAGATGTGTATGCCTGCATTATATCCCTACATTTGCACGCAGGCCAGGTACCCTATAGGCCTATATACTCCTATGGGTAATCAGGTGCGCGTCCTAATTCAACATTGACAGGAGCGCTCCAACCAAAAGACCACGACTAAATTGATTTGACAAAACACGTAAATGGAATGAAATAATCCTAAACTTATTTCTCAGAAGTGTGCTCTGCAAACAATGTGTCCTCTCCGACAATGACAACAGTAAGATTGGAATAATGATAATAATAAATGGAATGCATTAACAGAAATGACCATAACCAAACAAACAGATTAGATTGGAAATTACAGGAATTAACGGTAAATGCACTACTGGTGATGTACAGTACCAGTCAAAAGTTTGGACAACTACTCATTCAAGAGTTTTTTTTTTTCTTTATTTTTACTATTTTCTACATTGTAGAATAATAGTGAAGACATCACAACTATGAAATAACACACACAGAATCATGTAATAACTCAGTGTTAAACTTATCAAAATATATTTTGGATTCTTCAAAGTAGCACCCCTTTTCCTTGACAGCTTTGCACATTCTTGGCATTCTCTCAACCAGCTTCAACTGGAATGCTTTTCCAACAGTCTTGAAGGAGTTCCCACATGCTGAGCACTTGTTGGCTGCTTTTCCTTCACTCTGCGGTCCAACTCATCCAAAATCGGGTTGAGGCCGTGTGATTGTGGAAGCCAGGTCATCTGACACAATACTCCACCACTTTCCTTTGTCAAATAGCCCATCAAGCTTGAATTGGCTTCTAGTCTAGGCCTCCGCAATGGATTAGTTCGCTGAGATGGGCACATACAGTGCATTCAGAAAGTATTCAGACCCCTTGACTTTTCCCACATTTTATGTTACAGCCTTATTCTAAAATGGATTACGTTAGTTTTTTCCCTCATCAATCTACACACAATACCCCATAATGATAAAGCAAAAAAAGGACTTTATATATTTTTTTTCAATATAAAAAGAGGGCAGAATCTTTACATAAATATTAAGACCCTTTACTCAGTACTTTGTTGTAGCAAATTTGGCAGCGATTACAGCCTTGAGACTTCGTGGGTATGACGCTACAAGCTTGGCACACCTGTATGTGGGGAGTTTCTCCCATTCTTCTCTGCAGATCCTCTCAAGCTCTGTCAGGTTGGATGTGGAACGTTGCTGCACAGCTATTTTCAGGTCTCTCCAGGGATGTTTGATCAGGTTCAAGTCCGGGCCTTGGCTGGGCCACTCAAGGACATTGAGACTTGTCCCGAAGCAACTCCTATCTTCACTGTGTGCTTAGGGTCGTTGTCCTGTTGGAAGGTGAACCTTCGCCCCCAGTCTGAGGTCCTGAGCACTCTGGAGCTGGTTTTCATCAAGGAACTCTGTACTTTGCTCCGTTCATCTTTCCCTCGACCCTGACTAGTCTCCCAGTCCCTGCCGCCGAAACACATCCTCACAGTATGATGTTGCTACCACAATGCTTCATTGTAGGGATGGTGCCAGGTTTCCTCCAGAAGTGACGCTTGGCATTCAGGCCAAAGAGTTCAATCTTGGTGTCATCAGCCGAGTGAATCTTGTCCTTCTGGAAGGTTCTCCCATCTCCACAGAGGAACTGGAGCTCTGTCAGAGTGACCATCGGGTTCTTGGTCACCTCCCTGACCCTTCTCCCCCGATTGTCCAGTTTGGCCGAGCGGCCAGCTGTAGAAGGGTTCCAAACTTCTTCCATTTTAAGAATCATGGAGGCCACTTTTCTTGAGGGCCTTCAATGCTGCAGAAATATTTTGGTACCCTTCGCCAGATCTGTGCCTCGACACAATCCTGTCACGGAGCTCTACGGACAATTCCTTTGAACACATGGCTTGGTTTTTGCTCTAACGTGCACTGTCAACTGTGGGACCTTTATAAAGACAGGTGTGTGTGCCTTTCCAAATCATGTCCAATCAATTGAATTTACCACAGTTGGACTCCTCTCAAGTTGTAGAAACATCTCAAGGATGATCAATGGAAACAGGATGCACCTGAGCTCAATTTCGAGTCTCATAGCAAAGGATCTGAATACTTATGTAACTAATGTATTTCTGTTTTTGCAATACCTGTTTTCGCTATGTCATTATGGGGTATTGTGTAGATTGGTGAGGATTTTTTAAATTAATTTAATCCATCTTAGAATAAGGCTGTAACGTAACAAAATGTGGAGAAGGGGTCTGAATACTTTCCAAATGCACTGTACATCTCGGTCTACCGACAGCCTATTGACCAAACAATCGACAATGGAGTCAGACCTAGTGGCACTATGTATTGTGAATTAATCACTACTTTTTTTTTAATGTTCTCTTCAGAATCCAATACCTATCTCTGAATCACAGAAGATCATGCGGACGAACGACATCACCCCAGCAATAAAGAAACGGAACACCAACGCTGGGGATATAGAGAAGTGAGTCCCCTTACGTGATCAGACTTACGCTGTGGTCCAATTCTCTTCTCCCAGAAGTGTGCACTCATTTCCTCGTGTTTAAAAAAATTGGTGGTGTAAGAAATGGTTGGAGCTCCTACCAATCTAAAGCTTGTAAATCCATAAGTGGGAGTGAATAAGTGCACACTTCTGAGAGCAGAATAGAGAATCAAAATGCAAACAAAAATAGAAACCTTGGAAGGTGTGCTGATGGCACAAATAGGCAGATAAATAACTTGTTTGTGATATGTGGTTCTACTACCTTTGAATGCACTTATTGTTTATTGCTCTGGATAAGTGACTTAATTAAATATATTATATGGGAGTGTTCTGACAATTTATTTTGTTTCCAGGTTCTTGTCCCCTATTCCACAAAGACACAACAGCAACTCAGAGACTAGTCCCACCTCCAGCTTTATGGCTAACAAGGTGGGTCTCTATCATTCTCCAAAATGCTCATGCAATCAGAATTTACTATTTAAAAAAATAACATGCTCTTCTCTCTGAATCCACATACAGCTAACATGTGACTGATAAACATTATGTACCGAAAGAGCCTACAGACTTTTGCCTTTGGCCATGCTCTTGAGCCAAAAGGGGTCCCATAAATGGACATATATTACCTAACTTGACTGAGGGGCATAACCTTCCCCACACCCATGAGAACAAAAGCAAATATTGTTTGACAAAAATTATGGGTATTTGTGGTTTTATGAGGGGGGGAAATTCCATATTATCTCAGCCAACACTTGATTTCAAGTGTTGCAAAATGTAACAAACAGTTAGCAACTAAACTTTAATATTTTATCTTTAACTTCTGTTTACTTTTGTGTCCGATTGAAGGAGAACATCTTGCACTCGGGGAGTAAGCCTTGGTCTTCCAAAGAGCCAGCAGAGCAAACCATGCCCTTGCTAGAATTCTACCCAGAGAGCTACCGCACGCCGTGTGAGGCCTCAACGTCATCAGAGAGTACGGTGTACCATCTGACCGTCCCCTCAGGATCTTCACTGGCACGCACACCCCTCCACGGCACCCCGAAGAGAGGAGTGACCTCGGCCAAGAGGAAGAGTTGTGACATTGACGAGCCAAACGAAGGGAAAGCAGACGTGGTCAGTAAGTGGCTCTGTCCTTCATCCTCATCTCTCCATGCTGCAGATAGAGGAGAGGTAGGCCTAGGGGAGAAGGCCCTGCTGCTCCAGGAGCTGGCCCAGAGAGAGGAGGCGCTCTTCAGCCGCATGCAACAGGAGCAGGAGGACCGGCAGATGGCTTTCCAGCTGCAGAGGCAGCTGAACCGCGAGGAGGCCGACCGCACAGTAGACCGCAGTAAGGGCTCCAGTGACCAGTACCAGCTCCGCCAGAAACCTGACTCCAGCACAGAGGGTAGTGGTCGTAGCAGGGCCAGCAGGGGGCGCTCACGCACCTCCACAGAGAACAGGAACACAGTGGAGAGGAGGTGGCTGTCTGGGCCCTCATCTACCACCAATATGGGGGAAAGGAGCTCCACCATCTCCAGCGCTGCTGCCTCAACCTCCAGGCCACTGAAGAGGGGCAGTAAGCAGGGCACCCTTACAGAGATGTTCCCCAGTCTGGGCAGCTGAATCCTGGGTGTTTGGAGCATCTGCATTGGCACTGCTCATCACCTCTTGTTAACTGGTCTTGCCTTATCGCCTAGAGGGCTCAGGTGGTCAGGATTGTAATGGAGTTTAAGAAAGTTTTGTCTGTGCCTTTATGAACTTATACCATGGGGAGAAGAGGGTAGATATTGCTTGGACATTTGACCTTCTGGGATTTCACTCTGGTTTGAATGCATTTCAAGGTCTTTGACAGTTTGGGGGCTCACTGGAAATGCCAGAGACTGGCTCGATCGACATTGTTTTGATAGTAGGTTCATTTTACACATTGTTTTCTCTAGAGATTTATATAAGTGATTACTTTGAAACAAAATAAAACATTTTTGAAAGGTCTGTCTTGTCCTGTGGCATGTATTCATCGATACCAAGGGAAGCCATGCTTCCCTAAATATTTGACCAATAAAATAAATTGTGTAAATTAAAAATGTCTCTTTCGTCTGTGTTTTCATAATTTTCAGTCAATTCGCAAGTGGCTGAATCTCACCGGAGAAATCATCCGCGCGAGGGAAACAGCGCCCCTCTGTCTCAATGTGTGGCCCATGTATCTGATGCTGTCTGGATCTAAACAGTATGACCTGCTGTAGAAATTTAGTGATTGATGCCAGCAAGTATTTGGCTTCAATTGATATAATAATTATTAAAAAAGCAGCTAATCATCGTTTCGCTGAGCTCAACTGTGGGTTGTCCTGGCGGTGTGGAAAAAGGCCCATTTGGGTTCACGCCAATCATTGAGACAGTGTCTGTTTCTGGTCTGCTTGTGTTGATGTCCTGCAGTAGATAGCATGCTAAATCGGCCCTTTCGTAAGCCATAGTTGGAGATGTGGTTTTGACTTAATTCTCTGTACAGGCCAATGATTATGACGGTGTTTCTGAGCTAACCATAAATTCATATATTGTTCCACTGGCCTGAAACGATTGAAATTCAATATATAGCATAGCAGACTCACGTTAACTAGCTAGCTAACTTATCTGGTTAATTTTTGCACGTGCAAGGAAGATAGGCTAGCAAATAGTTTTTAGCTAGGTAGCCTATGAAAACAAACTGAAAACGTACTGTATGACAGCATTAAACCATTTTGCCAACATGAAAGAGAGTAGAATGGTATTGGTGTTGAACTAGTCTAAGTAGGGTGAGTCAACTTTATTTGTTTTACAAACACACGATATTTAGCAACATTTATTGGACTAAATTAGTTTTTGCTATCTTTGTTTTCAGTGTATTAAACTAAGCATATATAGCTTTGTTGATTTGATGTTTAAGTTGAAATGGTGCTGGAATAGCGGAGGCAATGCTCCTGTTGCAATGGAGGCTGATAAGGGGAGGATAGCTCATAATAATGGCTGGAAAAGAACAAATGGAAACCAAATACCATTCAACCTATTCCACTCCAGCCATTGCCACGAGCCTGTCCTCCAAAATTAAGGTGCCATCAACCTCCTGTTGTCTTTGTGCTGATTTGCGGTGACTCTGGTTCTAAATCAGTAGTAGTTTAGTAAACTGTCAAACATTAACTTGCTTGACCATGCTGCAGGTCATATAACTGTTTCATGCTCAATATTTACTTTGTGGACTTAACTGGACAGATGTTGCTCTCTGGTTTTGTGATGAAACAAACATACAATATATGTAGTTGAATTTATTCTGCCACTGTGTGACTTGTCTTTTTGTTGTCACGGCCTTATTGTACATCACAGTGGCATATGAACAAATGGGTTATAGAGCAACAGGTTGTAATATGGCTTTTTATTGGCTTGGCCTCCCTAGTGATTTCACTCACGCACCGCTACTGCTTGTGTCTTCAACGTGCAATGATATTGGGGAAGTGAAGTGGTATTTGAGTCGGTGCCAATATTCTAAACCAGGGGTGGCAAATACGTTCCATGGAGAGCCTAATGTCTACTGATTTTTGTTTTTTCCAGGTGAGGGGAGTTCCTTACTAATTAGTAGGGGTGTGCCAAGTAGTCGGACAAAATGAGCGTCGAAACGGACATGGAACATTTTCTAGATTATGATTCAAGTATTTTTTGTAATAATTTTTTTAAATAAGTTATTTTCAGGTGCCAGCAAGCCTCTTTCTCATGTCAGTCAGTTCCTAAACCATACTGTGCTGCAGGGTTACCCAACTGGTGGCCCGTGGTTGGTTTTATTTCTTCCTCCCCAAGTTTTCTGAGCAATAAAATATATTTTTTATTTTATTGTTGGACATAAGACTAAGAACACCAGGAAGTCGGCTCCAAGTGATTTTCATTTTAGAAATGTGTTCCCAAGTATTCCCACGCATAATAGAGAGATGTGATCATATACAAATGTAATCAAGGTTTGAAATGATTATGTTTTAGTCAAATATATCTGTTTGGGCTTCTTGCGGTCAATTTGCATTCTACAAATTATTTGTAATTATATTCCGGCCCCTCGACCATCTGCTCAAGAAAAAAATACAGATTAGTGCATTCACTAAAGGGAATACAGATTTAGTGCTTTCAGAAAGTATTCAGACCCCTTAAATTTTACCACATTTTGTTCCATTACAGCCTTAATCTAAAATGTATTACATTTTTTTTCTCATCAATCCACACACAATATCCAATAATGACAAAGCAAAAACTGTTTTATTTTAAATTTAAAAAAGATAAAAAATCACATTTACATAAGTATTCAGACCCTTTACTCAGCACTTTGTTGAAGCACTTTTGGCAGCAATTACAGCCTCGAGTCTTCTTGGGTATGACGCTACAAGCTTGGCACACCAGTATTTGGGGAGTTTCTCCCATTCTCTGCAGATCCTCACAAGCTCTGTCAGGTTGGATGGGGAGTGTTGCTGCACAGCTATTTTCAGGTCTCTCCAGAGATGTTAGATTGGGTTCAAGTCCAGGCTCTGACTGGGCCACTCAAGGACATTCAGACACTTGTTTTCCTGAAGCCACTCCTGCATTGTCTTGGCTGTGTGCTTAGTGTCGGTGATCTGTTGGAAGGTGAACCTTTGCCCCAGTCTGAGGTCCTGAGTGCTTTGGAGCAGGTTTTCATCAAGGATATCTCTGTACCTTGCTCCATTCATCTTTCCCTCAACCCTGACTAGTCTCCCAGTCCCTGCCGCTGAAAAACATCCCCACAGCATGATGCTGCCACCACCATGCTTCATCGTAGGGATTGTGCCAGGTTTCTTCCAGACGTGACGCTTGACATTCAGGCCAAAGAGTCTTGGTTTCATCATACCAGAGAATCTTGATTCTCATTGTCAGAGTCCTTTAGGTGCCTTTTGGCAAACTCCAAGCGGGCTGTATGTGCCTTTTACTGAGGAGTGGCTTCCGTCTGGCCATTCTAGCATAAAGGCCTGATTGGTGGAGTGCTACAGAGATGGTTGTCCTTCTGGAAGGTTCTCCCATCTCCACAGAGGAACTCTAGAGCTCTGTCAGGGTGACCATCGGGTTCTTGGTCACCTCCCTGACCAAGGCCCTTCTCCCCCGATTGCTCAGTTTGGCCGGGCGGACAGTTCTAGGAAGAGTCTTGGTGGTTCCAAACTTTTTCAATTTAAGAATAATGGAGGCCACTGTGTTCTTGGGGACCTTCAATTCTGCAGAAATGTTTTGGTACCCTTCCCCAGATCTGTGCCTCGACACTGTCCTGTCTCGAGCTCTACGGACAATTCCTTCGACCTCATGGTTTAGATTTTTGCAATGACATGCACTGTCAACTGTGGGAGCTTATATAGACAGGTGTCCAATCAATTGAATTTACCACAGGTGGACTCCCAAGTTGTAGAAACATCAAGGATGATCAATGGAAACAGGATGCACCTGAATACTTATGTAAATAAGATCTGTGTTTATTTTGTAGAAATTTGAAAAGAATACCGTAGATGAGGGACCAGTAGCATCACTGGGTTTGCCTGCTGCACGCCCACTCTGTAAACAAGGGAATAGCTCATGTATTATTATTATTATTGGTGTTACATTATTATTATTACTCACACACAGACTATCTTCTGTGTTGCATTTGAGTATATACAGTGACCCCATGCACAATTGACATAAATACAAATGAGTCTTAATTAGACAGTGATAGCAATTGACATAAATACAGGAGTCTTGTATAGGAGTCTATAGTGTTTCTCCTGTTGGAACACTTTTACAACCAAGTCGAAGTCTGCCGGATTTTAAATGAACAAAATATATGTTGGTTGGGTGTCTAAACTACATAACATGTTATCTATCGTGTGCAAATGGCGAATAGAGTCTGCAGACACACGATGCATGTAGCAGCAGAACAACTTGTAGTGTTTTTACAATAGTAGGTAACACCGAAAGCTTCAGTTTACATTATTGACAAGCTATTAGCAAGTTACAGACAAACCATGATATTTTCCCCCATTCCGAAGTCCCTAGTTCATGCATTTATCTAAAAGTGAATTTACCTTGCATTCGCAATAAAGTGGTGGTCATGAAGATAACTCATGAGATTTGAAGTGTTGCCCTCTTTCGCAGCGATTTTTGTTTTGCATGTTCTGCAGAAAGGGTGACCATTTTTGATTAAGTTTCCCTCAGCACTCTTGTAAAACCCAAAATACAACCACACTACACTTCAGATTTGGTCCTCTTAGAAGGCTGAAAAATCTCACTGCCTTCTGCCTTGTTTTCACACGAAACAAAACCCACGTTGCATGCTGCGCCTGCGTCAGACTGTTGCTAACTTTGGTTGATGCTGGACAGTATTTACCGTCAGTTTTACGTTAAATTCACGGTTTTAATGATAATTAAAATGTGAACCTGTAATACTAATCGTCGGGAATTTTACTGTGGTTTATCGTGAAACCGGTCACTGTTTCATCCCTAGTTGCAAGTTTATTTTCCTGTAATTATTAATAAACATTTGCTAAAATGAAGATGTTGTCAACTATGATATGGTCATTATTTGAACTGGCTAGCCAGCTAACTTAATCTTAGCTAGCTAGCTAACAAGCTATAAACTAACCAAAACATTAGTTGCCTGGTTTGTGTGAACGCTGCGTGTAACACATCCGGTGTCAGGATAAATAAAAAGCAAGGTCTGCTAACTTTCTTTAATTATGTTTAATTACCGCAAACAATGAATGGCAAATGCAATTTTCGTATATACGGGTTCGCTGTATCACCGCGCAGGGTTAACAGGGAACTGGCAGGAAGTACGTAAACAGCTGTTCTTATACCGTGATGACGTAGTTTCAACGCGTCTGTTAGCCTATCACAGTAGAGGCTGGGCTTGGTTTAGACTTTGCCCCCCTTTGCTGGCCCTTTGTCCAAGCCCCTTGGCGCGTTCCTTTGTCCACATCTGGTTGCTGGGTAGATTAGGTCTGTCGATTCTACACTAAAACAGTTCCTAATATGGTATTGTCCAGTATTCTAAACTCCTGGTTGGCCTAGAGAGATGCACCCCTCCCCTCTCCAGACTGTCCACAGCTTTTATGGCCTGTGTTGGTCAGTCCTTACACCTACACACACACCCCCCTCTGTATAGTTTGTGTATGTGTGTAACAAAACAATATTCCTCTTCAACCAATATGCTAACAGCCTATAGTGCATTAACCTAAATCCTAACATTTGCCAGATTGATATATACTAAATTCGGTGTCATGTCCCCAGTGAAAGTCGCATCCATCTACACACAATACCCCATAATGGCAAAGTGAAAACATGTTTTTCAAAATGTTTGCACATTTATTGAAAATGAAATATAGATATCTAATTTACATAAGTATTCACATCCCTGAGTCAATACTTTGTAAAAGCACCTTGGCAGCAATTACAGCTGTGAGTCTTTCTGGGTAAGTCTCTTATTAAGAGCTTTCCACTTCTGTATTATGCAACATTTGCCCATTACTCTTATCAAAATTCTTCAAGCTCTGTCAAATTGGTTGTTGATCATTGCTAGACAACCATTTTCCGGTCTTGCCATAAATTTTAAAGTAGATTTAAGTCAAAACTGTAACTCGGCCACTCCGGAACATTCACTGTGTTTTTGGTAATCAACTCCAGTGAAGATTTGGCCTTCTGTTTTAGGTTATTGTCCTGCTGAAAGGGGAATTTAACTCCCAGTGTCTGGTGGAAACCAGAATGAACCAGGTTTCCTCCAGGATTTTGCCTGTGCTTAGCTCCACCCTGAAAAACTCCCCAATCCTTAATGATTACAAGCATACCCATAATATGATGCAGCCACCACTATGCTTGAAAATATGGAGAGTGGTACTCAGTACTGTGTTGTATTGGATTTGCTCCAAACGTAACACTTTGTATTAATGACAGAAAGTTATTTACTTTGCCACATTTTTTGCAGTATTACTTTAGTGACTTGTTGCAAACAGGATGCATGTTTTGGAATATTTTTATTCTGTACATTTTTATTCTGTACAGGCTTCCACTTTGTCAATTAGGGTAGTATTGTGGAGTAACTACAATGTTGTTGATCCATCCTCAGTTTTCTCCTATCACAGCCATTTAACTCTGTAACTGTTTTAAAGTCACCATTGGCCTCATGGTTTAATCCCTGAGCGGTTTCCTTCCTCTCCGGCAACTGAGTTAGGAAGGACACATGTATCTTTGTAGTGACTGGGTGTATTGATACACCATCCAAAGTGTAATTAATAACTTCTCCATGCTCAAAGGGATATTCAATTTCATCTTTTTTATTTTTGCCCATCTACCAAAAGGTGCCCTTCTTTGCAAGGCATTGGAAAACCTCCCTGTTCTTTGTGGTTGAATCTGTGTTTGAAATTCACTGCTCGACTGAGGGACTTTACAGATAATTGTTTGTGTGATGTACCGAATTAGGTAGTCATTCAAAAATCATGTTAAACACTATTATTGCGCCTCCCGAGTTGTGCAGTGGTCTAAGGCTCTGCATCGCAGTGCTAGAGGTGCTACTACATACTCGGGTTCATTCCCGGGCTGTGCCACAACCGGCTGTGGCCGGGTGTCCCATAGGACAGCGCACAATTCGCCCAGTGTCGTCCGGATTAGGGGAGGGTTTGGCCGGTGGGGCTTTACTTGGCTCATCTCGCTCTAGCGACTCCTTGTAAACATTTCGAAAAACATTATTCCACTTTGAACATTATGGGGACTCGTGTAGGCCAGTGACAAAAAAATTAAAATACCAAAAATCATCCACAATTGCTGCAGCAAGCATAGCTGCTCATCTTGCCGCGTCCATTTCAGTTAACAGAAACAAACAGAAATGGAACGTTCGCTGCCAGTGTTCGCAAATGGAAGCTTTGTTGAACGCACCTCTGGTCTGACAAACAGCGCTGTAGCGCTGACACTTTCTACTGCAGATGCAGAAGGCCCTATATTTCTATCTTAAACAGACAGACTTTTATAGGGGATTAATCTCAATACATAAATTAGCTCCAAGACAGTTTCTTTAGTAGCTGAATATGTCTTCACTAGAGTGTGGTACTGCACTGTATGCACTGAAGGCGATCATAGCTATCTTGGCAGCCATGACATGCTAAGCTAGTGTGATCAAGACATGCTAAACTAGTGTGATCAGGCGTTTCTGTTGGAAACAAATGGCCGCCATGTTTTCCAAAATTAGAACGTCAAAATTTTGAACGACAGACTGATCACCTGACAATTGCCTATGCTTGGATTGGATTCCTTCACATTTCCCACTAGGTGGCACTGCGGGTAGACTAAAAGTGCAAACAGAGCGGGTGGCACTACTATTTGATGTACGTAAATGAGCGGAAATGGGGCTATAAAAAAAGCTAGCCAATTAAGGTTTCAGAGTGTTACAACAATGCTTTATTGTTATTTCTTAGTGCCTTTGAAAATGATCCCTAATGTGCTGATATGCTCCTATTTTGGAATGGATCCCACAGCTGCAGTGATTCACTTTTCCCACATCCTGGCATCCACATCCAACTCCACTACCAAACACAGAATACACATGAAAAAGGATGAAGAACACAGACCAGGATAGTGTTTATTAGGTACAAAATGGAAGAAAATGGATTGAAACCACGCTTTCCATTGCCTACCCTAATGAACATGACTCAGGCTTTTAACAGCTTGGTCTTACCTTACCTGCACCATTACCAGGTATATTGTGGAATAGAGCAAGGAGGGGGTTGGGCGCACTGATTATAAACAAATTTAAAGTAATCTACGTAATGTGTGTGTGTGTGTGTGTGTGTGTGTGTGTGTGTGTGTGTGTGTGTGTGTGTGTGTGTGTGTGTGTGTGTGTGTGTGTGTGTGTGTGTGTGTGTGTGTGTGTGTGTGTGTGTGTGTGTGTGTGTGTGTGTGTGTGTGTGTGTGTGTGTGTGTGTTGGTGGGGGGGGGGATTTACATATACTATTTGTGGGGGCGGGCATGTGTCACTGCATGGAGCCTATTTAAGTTTTGTCAAGCAGTGAGTTTATGTTCCTCATCCAGTACTGCCGCAGTTACCAGGATCTCTCTTTCTCCCTCTCCGTCACATTCGGTCTCACTGGGTTATTCTGTCTCACTCCATCAGGTAAGACTCAAGATTATAATCATTATGTGGTCATTCTCTTGGCTAATAACCCTATTCATTCTCTTGACTGATCTCAGACCGGTTTTTCTGAGTGAAATAGAACTTCTCTGTAGGTGAGAGGGTTGTTCTGTATTTCAAGAGCTACAAGATAAGGAACAGTGGCACTCTAAATATAAAAAAACAACAAGACAATAATTACTCTGAAGTTATTCTGACTGTCTTCTCTTCATCCTTGCCGGATGTCTACCACAGAGATGTGTGTCGCCAGCTGCTCCAGGTGTGTGGGTGTGTCCCTTGTTCCCATGGCATTTGTGTGCATGCTGGCCAATGGCCTGTTGCTGTTGCCAGACCTTAAGGCATGCTACCTGTTGGACGGTCACGTGACCAGAGAGGCCAGGTGGGGCACAGGCCTGTGGGCCTCTGGAATCCTGGTGAGACAACAATGTGCTGTGTGTGTGTGTGTGTGTGTGTGTGTGTGTGTGTGTGTGTGTGTGTGTGTGTGTGTGTGTGTGTGTGTGTGTGTGTGTGTGTGTGTGTGTGTGTGTGTGTGTGTGTGTGTGTCTCTCTCCTAATAAGGACATGACAGTCATCATGACACTCATGTCACTCATTCCTGAAACACCCCATTGTCCAAAAAAAGGCAGATTGTGGTTTGAGGGTGGATTGTCATGTGTCTAATATGTCTTTCGTCTGTTTTTAAGCTAAATTTAGAGTCA
This sequence comes from Salvelinus alpinus, assembly GCF_045679555.1. Taxonomy (NCBI): domain Eukaryota; kingdom Metazoa; phylum Chordata; class Actinopteri; order Salmoniformes; family Salmonidae; genus Salvelinus; species Salvelinus alpinus. Next base: position 2,388,477 of record NC_092106.1, on the reverse strand, counting down.
GTCACAGTGCTAGGATTTTTTGCAAGTTGTTTCTGCTATTGTTGACAGTAGTACTGTAATAACGTCAACTATTGGAGGGAAGTGAATGTGTAGCATTCTACTGAAAAGGGATTCCATGTAAAACTAAATATTCAGCCTTTTATGCTTTTGTCTGTAGGTTCTTATTGGAGCTCGGGGGTTTGTGATTGGCAGCTCAAGGGAAGGCTGCTGTGCATACAGGATAGAGGTGAGGCTGTGGCTTGTTTTCATCCAAATGCACCTCAGGACCGCATTAGCTCGGGCGAGGTTACTAATCAAACTAGTCTGGTTCACCAACCGATCCACCTCCATTACATCTTCATGTCCTCTTTCTGAGTAGTTTTAACAGTCTTCCGTGTACGTATGTGACCTGCCTGCTTGGTTGTGGTGTACATCCTGAACGAATTATTACTCGTCTGGGAGTGCTTTGTCCTTTCTATCAAATTCTCATGGGTTATTGGATATAACCGGAGAGAGAGACAGAATAGTTAGGAGAGTTTTTGCATTGAAGGGCAGTTGGCCGGAATCGAACACACGCCAACTTCAGTTTACATGTGCTACTACAGAGATGTGCTCTAACCACTTGCAACCACCCCAGGCCCCCTTTCTATCAAGTTTTAATAGTATGGATCTTCCGCCCTCTTGTGGCCAGATGCTGTGCCAAGTGGGTTGTTCCTGCGTGGCTCTGGCTGCTGCAGCCTTTTGCTGCCTAGTGAGCGCTACAGGACTGGTACAGGGACCACTGTGTCTGCACAACAGCACACAAGGTCTGGCCTGGGAGATGCCACTCAAACCACAGAAAAGCGGGTGAGTGTGTGTGTGTGAGGGGGGAGTGGTGTTCTCAATTGCTCAAAAGCAGTTTCGAAAACTTAGGTGTGGTCTTAAAAAGCAGAACAACAATGATCAAATTGTTGAGTTGCACAATTACCAGTAATAATTTTCTACACTTTGCACAGCTTGTGTTCACTAGTTATATGTGTTATGAATGTCAATTTAGTTTAACCTTACTTGTCTTTGTAGAGATCCCGTCTACCTGTTTGATAGAACATTATGGCCGGCGGCCTGCGAGGAGCCACGGAACGTTGTTCAATGGAATGTAGTGCTGTTTTCTGTTCTCATGGCAACCAGTGGACTGCAGGCTGTCCTTTGTGCAGCACATACAATCAATGCTATCCTGGGCATAATATTTGGGCCAAGATTCTGCAAAAACAAGGTGAGGTGTGAATGTGTGTGTGTGTGTGTGTGTGTGTGTGTGTGTGTGTGTGTGTGTGTGTGTGTGTGTGTGTGTGTGTGTGTGTGTGTGTGTGTGTGTGTGTGTGTGTGTGTGTGTGTGTGTGTGTGTGTGTGTGTGTGTGTGTGTGTGTGTGTGTGTGTGTGTGTGTGTGTGTCCTTTCACTCACTGTGTGTCTGAATGTGTGTTACAGGTCAGTCCAGCTTGAAGACATGATCCAGGAACCTAATTAGGAGCAGGAAGGAAGGACCTCCCGAAGGAAGTACTGTAGTTACTAGATGCTGATCTTAGGTCAGTTTTACATATTTCCCCCTAATGGATGAGGTCAGGATTGCGGAGGTTTAGCTGATCCTGGATCTATGCCTACAGGGAGCTTCTACCACCGCTAAACATTGGTTCTGGCCACCAGTCAGCGTTTCACGAACTAAGAAGCAGACTTGCACTTTAAAGAAAAAATCATAAAATAGCATATATTTTTTTACATGATTTTATTATGTTTTGATAAGCTAACAGTGTAAAACAGGGAGACAAAAAGGCACATTTAGAAGAGGATAGAGGTAGATGGGATGGGGAGAAGCTGTTTGAGGGATTTCAAAAAAACATCTTTAAGTTTCATATACCTAGATGATACCATTCAGACAGCGGTCTCTACACTTTGCTTGCAAGTTGGCACTCTTCCTGTTGACTGTATATACACGTTATTATATTGCAAACATTATTTAAGAGGCACATAGTGTGTACTGCTGAACAATTGTGAAGCTGTGATCTTATATATAGTAATTTTGTTAATTATATTAATGTCATAGTCTAATTTCATGAAGTTTGATCAAACCTACATCCTCTAGTGGGGTGCAGGGCAAAAAAAAGTTGGTATGAAAGAAATAGAACCCGCACACTCAAGCTCAATCACGTACCTTTATTCAAATCAAATCCAATTGTATTGTTCACATACACATGGTTAGCAGATGTTATTGTGACTGTAGCGAAATGGTTGTGCTTCTAGTTCCGAAAGTGCAGCAATATCTAACAAGTAATATCTAACAATTCCACAGCAAGTACCTAAAACACACAAATCTAAGTTAAGGAATGGAATAAGAATATATAAATATATGGATGAGCAATGTCAGAGCGGCATAGGCAAGATGCAAAACATAGTATAGATTACAGTGTTTACATATGAGATGAGTAATGCAAGATATGTAAACATTATTAAAGTGGCATTATTAAAGTGACTAGTGTTCAATTTATTAAAGTGGCCAATGATTTCAAGTCTGTATGTAGGCAGCAGCCTCTCTGTACTAGTGATGGCTGTTTAACAGTCTGATGGCCTTGAGATAGAAACTGTTTTTCAGTCTTTCGGTCCCAGCTTTGATGCACCTGTACTGACCTCGCCTTCTGGATGGTAGCAGGATGAACAGGCAGTGGGTCGGGTGGTTGTTGTCCTTGATGATCTTTTTGGACTTCCTGTGACATTGAGTGCTGTAGGTGTCCTGGAGAGCAGGTAGTTTGCCCCTGGAGATGCGTTGTGCAGACCCTGCTGTTGTGGGCGGTGCAGTTGCCATACCAGGCGGTGATACAGCCCAACAGGATGCTCTCCATTGTGCATCTGTAAAAGTTTGAGGGTTTTAGGTGACTGGTGCTGTTGCGCCTTCTTCACTACACTGTCTGTGTGGGTGGACCATTTCAGTTTGTCAGCGATGTGTATGCCAAGGAACTTAACTTTTTACCTTTTCCACTGCTGTCCCATTGATGTGGATAGGGTGTGCACCCTCTGCTGTTTCCTGAAGTCACGATCATCTCCTTTGTTTTGTTGACGTTGAGTGAGAGGTTATTTTCCTGACACCACACTCCGAGAGCCCTCACCTCCTCCCTGTAGGCTGTCGTTGTTGGTAATCAAGCCTACTATGGGCCTCCCGAGTTGCGCAGTGGTCTAAGGCACTGCATCGCAGTGCTAGCTCTGCCACTAGAGATCCTGGCTCTGTCGCCGCCGGCCGTGACCGGGAGACCCATGGGGCGGCGTACAATTGGCCCAGCGTCGTCTGGGTTAGGGGAGGGCTTGGCCTGCAGGGATGTTCTTGTCCCATCGTGCTCTAGTGACTCCTGTGGCGGGCCGGGCGCAATGCACGCTGACTCGGTCACCAGGTGTACAGTGTTTCCTCCGACACATTGGTGCGGCTGGTTTCTGGGTTAAGCGGGTATTGTGTCAAGAAGCAATGCGGCTTGGCTGGGTTGTGTTCTGGAGGATGCACGGCTCTCAACCTTCACCTCTCCCGAATGCGTACGGGAGTTGCAGCGATGAGACAAGACTGTAACTACCAATTGGATACCATAAAATTGGGGAGAAAAATGGGTAAAAAAATTCAATAAAAATAGTCTCAAAGCACTTCATGATGACAGAAGTGAGTGCTACGGGGCGATAGTCATTTAGTTCAGTTATCTTTGCATTCTTGGGTACAGGAACAAATAGTGGCATCTTGAAGCATGTGGGGACAGCAGACTGGGATAGGGAGAGTTTTAATGAGGACACGGCTAGGGATGCCGTCTGGCTTTGCGAGGGTTAACACGTTTAAATGTCTTACTCACGTCGGCCACGGAGAAGGATAGCCCACAGTCCTTGGTAGCGGGCCGCGTCGGTGGCACTGTATTATCCTCAAAGCGGGCAAAGAAGGTGCTTACTTTGTCTGGAAGCAAGACGTCGGTGTCTGTGACTTGGCTCGTTTTCCTTTTGTAGTCCCTGATTGTCTGTAGACCCTGCCACATACGTCTCGTGTCTGACTCGTTGGATTGCGACTCTTTTGCTCTATATATACTGCCATTTTGCTTGTTTGATTGCCTTGCGGAGTGAATAACTACACTGTTTGTATTTGGCCATATTCCCAGTCACCTTTCCATGGTTAAATAAGGTGGTTCGCCGCCATTTATCCACGGTTTCTGGTTAGGGTAGGTTTTAATAGTCACAGTGGGTACAACATCTCCTATACACTTCCTTATAAACTCAGTTACCGAATCAGTGTATACGTCAATATTGTTCTCTGAGGCTACCTGGAACATATCCCAGTTCGCTTGATCAAAACAATCTTGAAGCGTGGATTCCGATTGGTCAGACCAGCATTGAATAGTCCTTAGCACGGGTACTTCTTCTTTGAGTTTCTACCTATAGGAAGGGAGAAGCAAAATGGTGTCGTGGTCAGATTTGCCGATAGGAGGACAGGGGAGGGCCTTCTATGCATCGCGGAAGTTAGAGTAACAAATGTCCAGTGTTTTTCCAGTGCGAGTGCTACAGTCGATATGCTGATAGAATTTAGATAGCCTTGTTCTCAAATTTGCTTTGGAAAAAATCCCCATCTACAATAAATGCAGCTGCAGGATATCTGGTTTCCAGTTTGCATAAAGTCCAGTGAAGTTCCTTTAGGTATCGGCTTGAGGGGGGATATACACGGCTGTGACAATAACCGAAGGGAATTCTCTTGGGAGATAATATGGTTAGCATTTGATTGTAATGAATTCTAGGTCAGGTGAACAAAAGGATTTGAGTTCCTGTATGTTGTTACAATTACACCATGAGTCGTTAATCATTAAATCATTCTTCTTCCTGGAGAGATTTTTATTCCTGTCGACGTGATGCACTGAGAATCCAGGTGCTGTACCAACTCCGACAGCATATCTCGAGAGAGCCATGTTTCCATTAAACAGAATATGTTACAATCCCAGATGTCTCCCTGGAAAGCAACAAACAACGTTTAGATCCTGCAAGGATCTTCGTTAGGTAATTTCACCGGAAGTGTACCACATCCATATTTATAGACATATAGTACCAGCCAAAAGTTTGGACATATCTTCTCATTCAAGGGTTTTTCTTTATTATTACTATTTTCTACATTGTAGAATAATAGTGAAGACATCACAACTATGAAATAACACATATGGTGTCATGTAGTAACCAAAAAAGTGTTAAACAAATCAAAATATATTTAATATCTTGGATTCTTCAAAGTAGCCACCATTTTCCTTGATGACAACTTTGCACATTCTTGGCATTCTCTCAACCAGCTTCAACTGGAATGCTTTTCCAACAGTTTTGAAGGAGTTCCCAAATATGCTGAGCACTTGATGGCTGCTTTTCCTTCACTCTGCGGTCCAACTCATCCCAAACCATCTCAACCGGGTTGAGGTCGGGTGATTGTGGAGGCCAGGTCATCTGATGCAGCACTCCATCACTATCCTTGGTCAAATAGCCCATACATAGCCTAAAGGTGTGTTTTGGGTCATTGTCCTGTCGAAAAACAAATGATAGTCCCACTAAGCGCAAACCAGATGGGATGGCGTAGCGCTGCAGAAGGCTGTGGTAGCCATGCTGGTTAAGTGTGCCTTGAATTCTAAATAAATCACTGACAGTGTCACCAGCAAAGCACCCCCACACCATCATACGTCCTCCTCCATGCTTCACGGTGGGAACTACACATGCGGAGATCATCCGTTCACCTACTTTGCGTCTCAGAAAGACACGGCGGTTGGAACCACAAATCTCAAATTTGGACTCATCAGACCAAAGTACAGATTTCCACCGGTCTACTGTCCATTTCTCATGTTTCTTGGCCCAAGCAAGCATCTTCTTCTTATTTGTGTTCTTTAGTAGTGGTTTCTTTGCAGCAATTCCACCATGAAGGCCTGATTCATGCAGTTTCATCTGAACAGTTGATGTGGAGATCTGTCTGTTAAATGAACTCTGTGAAGCATTTATTTGGGCTGCAATTTGAGGCTGGTAACTCTAATGAACTTATCCTCTGCAGCAGAGGTAACTCTGGGTCTTCCTTTCCTGTGGCGGTACTCATGAGAGCCTGTTTCATCATAGATCTTGATGGTTTTTGTGACTGCACTTTTTCCAGATTGACTGAACTTCATGTCTTAAAGTAATGATGGACTGTCATTTCTCTTTGCTTATTTGAGCTGTTCTTGCCATAATATGGACTTGGTCTTTTACAAAATAGGTCTATCTTCTGTATACCACCTGTACCTTGTCACAACACAACTGATTAACTTTTAACAAGGCACACCAGTTAATTGAAATGCATTCCAGGTGTTTACCTCATGAAGCTGGTTGAGAGAATGCCAAGAGTGTGCAAAGCTGTCATCAAGGCAAAGGGTGGCTACTTTGAAGAATCTCAAATATAAAATATACAGTATTTTGATTTGTTTAACACTTTTTTGGTTACTACAGTACATGATTCCATGTGTTATTTCATAGTTTTGATGCCTTCACTATCATTCTACAATGTAGAAAATAGTAAAAATAAAGAAAAACCCTGGAATGAGTAGGTGTGTCCAAAGTTTTTGCATATAGTTTGTGTATAATGTATATATTTATGTTGTACTATCTTTAAAAGTGCCTCCCTCACCATCTTAAGTAAGCATGCCCCAGATATAGCCCGTGGTTCACTCCAGACCTGACTGCCCTTGACCAGCACAAAAACATCCTGTGGTGTACGGCATTAGCATCAAATAGCCCCCCGCGATATGTAACTTTTCATGGAAGTTAGGAACCAATATACACAGGCAGTTTGAAAAAGCTAGCCTTTGCTTTCCTAACAGAAATTTCATCCTGCAGCACAAATTGGGACACTGTAAAGTCCATGGAGAATAAGAGCACCTCCTCACAGCTGCCCACTGCACTGAGGCTAGGAAACACTGTCACCTCCGATATATCCACAATAATTGAGGATTTCAATAATCAGTTTTCTACGGCTTGCCATGCTTTCCACCTGGCCACCTTACCCTGGTCAACACCCCTGCACCCCCCACAGCAACTTGCCCAAGCCTCCCCCATTTCTCCTTCACCCAAATCCAGATAGCTGATGTTCTGAAAGAGCTGCAAAATCTGGACCCCTACAAATCAGCTGGGCTAGACAATCTGGACCCTCTCTTTCTAAAATTATCCACTGAAATTGTTGTGACCCCTATTACTAGCCTGTTCAACCTGCCTTTCGTATCGTCTGAGATCCCCAAAGATTGGAAAGCTGCCGCGGCCATCCCCCTCTTCAAAGGGGGAGTCACTCTAGAACCAAACTGTTATAGATCTATATCCATCCTGCCCTGCCTTTCTAAAATCTTCGAAAGCCAAGTTAATAAACAGATCATCGACCATTTCGAATCCCACCGTACCTTCTCCACTATGCAATCTGGTTTCCGAGCTGGTCATGGGTGCATCTCAGCTACGCTCAAGGTCCTAAACGATATCATAACCGCCATCGATAAAAGACAGTACTGTGCAGCCGTCTTCATCGACCTGGCCAAGGCTTTCGACTCTGTCAATCACCACATTCTTATCGGCAGAATCAATAGCCTTGGCTTTTCAAATGACTGCCTCGCCTGGTTCACCAACTACTTCTCAGATAAAGTTCAGTGCGTCAAATCAGAGGGCCTGTTGTCCGGACCTCTGGCAGTCTCTATGGAGGTGCCACAGGGTTCAATACTCTGTATATATCAATGATGTCACTCTTGCTGCTGGTGAGTCACTGATCCACCTCTACGCAGACGACACCATTCTGTATACATTTGGCCCTTCTTTGGACACTGTGTTAACAACCCTCCAGGCGAGCTTCAATGCCATACAACTCTCCTTCCGTGGCCTCCAATTGCTCTTAAATACAAGTCAAACTAAATGCATGCTCCTCAACCGATCGCTGCCTGCACCTGCGCGCCCGTCCAACATCACTACTCTGGACGGTTCTGACTTAGAATATGTGGACATCTACAAATACCTAGGTGTCTGGTTAGACTGTAAACTCTCCTTCCAGACTCACATCAAACATCTCCAATCCAAAGTTAAATCTAGAATTGGCTTCCTATTTCGCAACAAAGCATCCTTCACTCATGCTGCCAAACATACCCTTGTAAAACTGACCCTCCTATCGATCCTTGACTTCGGCGATGTCATTTACAAAATAGCCTCCAATACCCTACTCAATAAATTGGATGCAGTCTATCACAGTGCCATCCGTTTTGTCACCAAAGCCCCATATACTACCCACCACTGCGACCTGTACGCTCTCATTGGCTGGCCCTCGCTTCATACTCGTCACCAAACCCCCTGGCTCCAGGTCATCTACAAGACCCTGCTAGGTAAAGTCCCCCCTTATCTCAGCTCGCTGGTCACCATAGCAGCACCCACCTGTAGCACGCGCTCCAGCAGGTATATCTCTCTGGTCACCCCCAAAACCAATTCTTCCTTTGGCCGCCTCTCCTTCCAGTTCTCTGCTGCCAATGACTGGAATGAACTACAAAAATCTCTGAAATTGGAAACACTTATCTCCCTCACTAGCTTTAAGCACCAGCTGTCAGAGCAGCTCACAGATTACTGCACCTGTACATAGCCCATCTATAATTTAGCCCAAACAACTACCTCTCCCCCTTTTGTATTTATTTATTTAGCTCCTTTGCACCCCATTATTTCTATCTTTACTTTGCACATTCTACCACTGCAAATCTACCATTCCAGTGTTTTACTTGCTATATTGTATTTACTTCTTCACCATGGCCTTTTTTTGCCTTCACCTCCCTTATCTCACCTCATTTGCTCACATTGTATATACTTATTTTTTATTCTACTGTATTATTGACTGTATGTTTGTTTTACTCCATGTGTAACTCTGTGTTGTTGTATGTGTCGAACTGCTTTGCTTTACCTTGGCCAGGTCACAATTGTAAATGAGAACTTGTTCTCAACTTGCCTACCTGGTTAAATAAAGGTGAAATAAAATAAAATAAAATAAATACATTGATTGCCTACCTCCCTACTCTTCTACATTTGCACACACTGTACATAGATTTTTCTATTTTTCTTTTGTTTTGTGTTATTGACTGTACATTTGTTTATGTGTAACTCCGTGTTGTTGTTTTTGTCACACTGCTTTGCTTTATCTTGGCCAGGTCACAGTTGTAAATGATAACTTGTTCTCAACTGGCCTACCTGGTTAAATAAAGGTGAAATATACACTGCTCAAAAAAATAAAGGGAACACTTAAACAACACAATGTAACTCCAAGTCAATCACACTTCTGTGAAATCAAACTGTCCACTTAGGAAGCAACACTGATTGACAATAAATTTCACATGCTGTTGTGCAAATGGAATAGACAAAAGGTGGAAATTATAGGCAATTAGCAAGACACCCCCAATAAAGGAGTGGTTCTGCAGGTGGTGACCACAGACCACTTCTCAGTTCCTATGCTTCCTGGCTGGTGTTTTGGTCACTTTTGAATGCTGGCGGTGCTTTCACTCTAGTGGTAGCATGAGACGGAGTCTACAACCCACATAAGTGGCTCAGGTAGTGCAGCTCATCCAGGATGGCACATCAATGCGAGCTGTGGCAAGAAGGTTTGCTGTGTCTGTCAGCGTAGTGTCCAGAGCATGGAGGCGCAACCAGGAGACAGGCCAGTACATCAGGAGACGTGGAGGAGGCCGTAGGAGGGCAACAACCCAGCAGCAGGACCGCTACCTCCGCCTTTGTGCAAGGAGGAGCACTGCCAGAGCCCTGCAAAATGACCTCCAGCAGGCCACAAATGTGCATGTGTCAGCATATGGTCTCACAAGGGGTCTGAGGATCTCATCTCGGTACCTAATGGCAGTCAGGCTACCTCTGGCGAGCACATGGAGGGCTGTGCGGCCCCACAAAGAAATGCCACCCCACACCATGACTGACCCACCGCCAAACCGGTCATGCTGGAGGATGTTGCAGGCAGCAGAACATTCTCCACGGCGTCTCCAGACTCTGTCACGTCTGTCACATGTGCTCAGTGTGAACCTGCTTTCATCTGTGAAGAGCACAGGGCGCCAGTGGCGAATTTGCCAATCTTGGTGTTCTCTGGCAAATGCCAAACGTCCTGCACGGTGTTGGGCTGTAAGCACAACCCTCACCTGTGGACGTCGGGCCCTCATACCACCCTCATGGAGTCTGTTTCTGACCGTTTGAGCAGACACATGCACATTTGTGGCCTGCTGGAGGTCATTTTGCAGGGCCCTGGCAGTGCTCCTCCTTGCACAAAGGCGGAGGTAGCGGTCCTACTGCTGGGTTGTTGCCCTCCTACGGCCTCCTCCACGTCTCCTGATGTACTGGCCTGTCTCCTGGTAGCGCCTCCATGCTCTGGACACTACGCTGACAGACACAGCAAACCTTCTTGCCACAGCTCGCATTGATGTGCCATCCTGGATGAGCTGCACTACCTGAGCCACTTGTGTGGGTTGTAGACTCCGTCTCATGCTACCACTAGAGTGAAAGCACCGCCAGCATTCAAAAGTGACCAAAACATCAGCCAGGAAGCATAGGAACTGAGAAGTGGTCTGTGGTCACCACCTGCAGAACCACTCCTTTATTGGGGGTGTCTTGCTAATTGCCTATAATTTCCACCTTTTGTCTATTCCATTTGCACAACAGCATGTGAAATTTATTGTCAATCAGTGTTGCTTCCTAAGTGGACAGTTTGATTTCACAGAAGTGTGATTGACTTGGAGTTACATTGTGTTGTTTAAGTGTTCCCTTTATTTTTTTGAGCAGTGTATATTTATTTTAATGGTCCACATACCCGCACTATCATGAAGAAGGCGCAATAGCGCCTCTTCCCCCTCAGGAGGTTGAAAAGGTCTGGCATGAGCCCTCAAATCCTCAAAAAGTTCTACAGCTGCACCGTTGAGCATCTTGACTGGCTGCATTATTGCTTGGTAAGGCAACCGCACCGCCCTCGATCACATGGCACTACAGAGGGCAGTACATCACTGGGGCCGAGCTCCCTGCCATCCAGGACATCTATATCAGGCGGTGTGAAAGGAAGGCCCGGAAAATTGTTAATGACTCCAGCCACCCAAACCATAGATTGTTCTCTCTGTTTCCGCACGGCAAGTTGTACTGGTGCATCAAGTCTGACACCAACAGGCTCCTGAATAGCTTTGTATCCCCGAGCTATAAAACTGCTAAATAGTTAACAAAATTGCGACACAAACTATCTGAGTTGACCCTTGTCTTTGTATTTATGCACTGTCTCTATGCACAGTCACAAAACCTGCAAACATATTTATACTGACTACACACACGCGCACACACATACATACAATCGTTATATACGCTGCTACTACTCTGTTTATCATATCCTGATACCTATTCACCTTACCCCTGGATACATACTGTATCGAACTCTATCACTCCAGTATCCTTACCATTGTAAGTAATCCCTACCCCCAATTAATGGCCTTGCTGAATAATCTGTGCAGATTGCTAAATCACTCATGAACAAAGTAAAAGCATACAAGAGAGACCCCTACCTCAGTCTCCTTGAATACCGCAACACTCCAGTTGACAACTTCAAATCACCAGCCCAGCTGTTGATGAGCTGCAGACTTCGTTCAATCCTTCCCAGCACCAACCAGCAGCTGCAACCTGACGTCGTCAGCTACAAGGAAATGCATGCAAAACGTGCACAGAGACAACAACAACAAAAGCGATACTACGACAGGTCAGCTAGACCACTGTCACAACTGAACGACGGAGAGTCAGTGAGAATCCAGGAGCATGGCTACTGGAAGCCAGCAGTTGCAATCCAGCCAGCTGACAGTGAAAGTTTGTATCACGTCCGCACCGCAGAAGGAGCGGTGTACCGGCGCAATCGTCGTCACCTACTGAACACAAAAGAACAACACACTGACGAGATGAACTGTTCCCCTGAAAGAGAACGTGATGGACTAAACACACACACAACATACTTACCTGCAACACCACAAGAACTGTTGACTGACACAGAAGCATGTTCAGCTTCATATCACACAAGGTCAGGAAGAGAGGTCAAGCCTAGAGCTGTCCTAGACCTGTGAAATGCCAAAGGGTGTAGGTGGATCCCTGCCCTAAAAGAGTTCCAGAATAAAAACTTGTTATTGAAATGCTTTGGTATTGTATGTCTTTGAATTGTTGAGATGTCCATGCTACAGTGAAAAGCTGAGTTGCTGAGAAATCTTTGTTCTGACAGTATGTTGAATCATTGCTTCAGAGTCTTATGTTGATGCAGTATGCAGTATAAATGGTTACTTACCTTGAGTTCAAACTACAGAGCATGTATTCCAAAGAAACGCTTTTGAACACCAGTCTCAACGTCAACAGTGAAGAGGCGACTCCGGGATGCTGGCCTTCTAGGCAGAGTTGCAAAGAAAAAGCCATATCTCAGACTGGCCAATAAGAAGAAAAGATTAAGATGGGCAAAAGAACACAGACACTGGACAGAGAAACTCTGCCTAGAAGGCCAGCATCCTGGATTCGCCACTTCACTGTTGACGTTGAGACTGGTGTTTTGCGGGTACTATTTAATGAAGCTGTCAGTTGAGGACTTGTGATGCGTCTGTTTCTCAAACTAGACACTCTAATGTACTTGTCCTCTTGCTCAGTTGTGCACCGGGGCCTCCCACTCCTCTTTCTATTCTGGTTAGAGACAGTTTGCATTGTTCTGTGAAGGTAGTAGTACACAGCGTTGTACGAGATCTTCAGTTTCTTAGCAATTTCTCGCATGGAATAGCCTTCATTTCTCAGAACAAGAATAGACTGATGAGTTTCAGAAGAAAATTATTTGTTTCTGGCTATTTTGAGCCTGTAATCGAACCCACAAATGCAGATGCTTCAGATACTCAACTAGTCTAAAGAAGGCCAGTTTTATTGCTTCTTTATTCAGAACAACAGTTTTCAGCTGTGCTAACATAATTGCAAAAGGGTTTTCTAATGATCAATTAGCCTTTTAAAATGATAAACTTGGATTAGCTAACACAACGTGCCATTGGAACACAGGAGTGATGGTTGCTGATAATGGGCCTCTGTACGCCTATGTAGATATTCCATAAAAAAACGTCCGTTTCCAGCTACAATGTCTACACTGTATTTCTGATCAATTTGATGTTATTTTAATGGACCAAAAAAATTGCTTTTCTTTCAAAAACAAGGACATTTCTAAGTGACCCCAAACTTTTGAACGGTAGTGTATATTATATATTTTTAAGGGGGATGTAATATTCATATTTGTCAACATATTGAATTGTAATTGGTTGTATTCTACCTTCGTATCATACTGCGATGATTGGTTAAGACCACACAGGTCGTGAGGTAATTTTTTCAGTTGATCATGGCCGGAGACACATGAACATGACAGTTATAGCTAGCTAATAAAGAGCTACGTTTAGAAAGATCCTGTCATACTGCATTTTATTATTTTGTACAAAGTGTGAAAAACAAGACAGGCTATGTCATTGAAATCAAAGCTATTTCCATGTGAAAATGTTATGGGATTTTCTCCATTGGTTGGTGGCCTACATTATTGTCACGATCGTCTAAGGTGGAAACAGTGTACCAAAGCGCAGCGTTGTGAGCGCACATACTTCTTTATTACAAAGAACGAACACTAAACAAACTAACAAAATAACAAACGAAACGTGAAGCCAACGTACTGAACCCATAGGGGAGGGTCTGGGTGGGCATTTCTCCGCGGTGGCGGCTCTGGTGAGGGACGTAGACCCCGCCCCACCTCTGGCTCGGCCCACTTAGGTGGCGCCTCTAGAGCGGGGACCCTCGCCGCCGACCCCGGACTGGGGACCCTCGTTGCGGGGGCCGGACTGGGCACCCTCGTTGCGGGCCCCAGACTGGAGGGCGCTTCTGGAGGCTCCGGACTGGAGGGCGCCTCTGGAGGCTCCGGACTGGAGCAGGCACATGGAGCAGACACAACCCCTCCTAGCCGGATACCCACGACCCGGATACCCCCGGCACGTTCGAGGCACTGGAACAGGCCGCACTGGGCTGTGCTGGCGAACCGGGGTAGGGGTAGCCAGGTGGAAAGCATGGCCAGCCGTAGAAAAAGGAGGAGATGCACTGGAGGCCAGATGCGCTGAGCCGGCATCATCCGGTGAGCCGGCATCATTAGAATCCAAGATGGCGTAGCAGTCGGACGTGTGTTTGTCTTGTCCCGTCTTGTCCCGCGTAAATAGTCCTCGTATTTTTCGTATGCATTTCGTATATATTTTAATTTCACTTTCCATTTAGGAACTGAATATACATTCCGCCTCACCCAATGTGGTACAGATCTGCTAATTTTTTTTATACTTTAGAACCGTAACCCCAATCAGAAGCTAGCCAGATAACTAGCTACTAGCTAGTAGTCAGTTAGCCACTGCTGCGGTCTTCACCCTTAACTCGGACACCAGCCAGCTTCAGCTCGGGCCAATACCTGCCAGTCTGCAAGCGCGATATCAACCCAGAGCATATAGGACTGCTTTTTCTCTACCACATCACCGGATTTTTTTCTACTTCATCACCGGATTTCAGCGGCAGCCTCTGGACATTTGCACCTTGATTTCGCAGCTAGCTAGCTGCAAACCGTGTGACTATTGGCTTACGTCGATCCCGGAGCAAACTTAAATTATTCCGGAGCTAGCCAGCTGAGGAGTTCCATCAGCCATTCCTGGGCTACAGTCACCTATCCGGACCCGTTTTTTAAATTATTATTATATATATTTTTTTGCTGCAGATACGGAGCCCCACCGGGCCTTCACGACTGACTGCCGACGTTATCTGCCCGAGGGAGTTATCCAACTGGCACCTCCGTCGCGACGTTACCTGAACGCTCATCTGGGGCCCGCTAATCGTTAGCTGTCTTATCGGCTGCTATCTGAATAAGTATATCGGACAATTTTTTTCTTGGGTCACTATATCTATTTTGCCAATTGGATTGATCCCCTCTTCCACACGGAACCCCACTAATCTACCGACGGAAACGCACGAGGTGTCTAAAAAATAGACCTCCATCCTATGCTATCTTGCTACCGATAGCCATCTACCCGGCCAGCTGTCTGGATTGCCGTGACCCCAACCAACCTCTACTCACTGTACCCTTATTGATCACTTGATTAAGCATGCCTCTCCTTAATGTAAATATGCCTTGTCTATTGCTGTTCTGGTTAGTGTTTACTGGCTTATTTCACTGTAAAGCCTCTAGCCCTGCTCACTATACCATATCCAACCTTTCAGTTCCACCACCCACATATGCGATGACATCACCTGGTTTCAATGATGTTTCTAGAGACAATATCTCTCTCATCATCACTCAATACCTAGGTTTACCTCCACTGTATTCACATCCTACCATACCTTTGTCTGTACATTATTCCTTGAAGCTATTTTATCGCCCCCAGAAACGTCCTTTTACTCTCTGTTCTAGACGTTCTAGACGACCAATTCTCATAGCTTTTAGCCGTACCCTTATCCTACTCCTCCTCTGTTCCTCTGGTGATGTAGAGGTGAATCCAGGCCCTGCAGTACCTAGCTCCACTCCTATTCCTCAGGCGCTCTCTTTTGATGACTTCTGTAACCGTAATAGCCTTGGTTTCATGCATGTTAACATTAGAAGCCTCCTCCCTAAGTTTGTTTTGTACACTGCTTTAGCACACTCTGCCAACCCGGATGTTTTAGCGGTGTCTGAATCCTGGCTTAGAAAGACCACCAAAAATTCTGACATTTTCATCCCCAACTACAAGATTTTCAGACAAGATAGAACGGCCAAAGGGGGCGGTGTTGCAATCTACTGCAAAGATTGCCTGCAGAGTTCTGTTTTACTATCCAGGTCTGTTCCCAAACAATTTGAACTTCTACTTTTAAAAATCCACCTCTCTAAAAACAAGTCTCTCACCGTTGCCGCCTGTTATAGACCCCCCTCTGCCCCCAGCTGTGCTCTGGACACCATATGTGAACTGATTGCCCCCCATCTATCTTCAGAGCTCGTGCTGCTAGGCGACCTAAATTGGAACATGCTTAACACCCCAGCCATCCTACAATCTAAGCTTGATGCCCTCAATCTCACACAAATTATCAATGAACCTACCAGGTACCACCCCAATTCCGTAAACACTGGTACCCTCATAGATATCATCCTAACCAACTTGCCCTCCAAATACACCTCTGCTGTTTTCAACCAAGATCTCAGCGATCACTGCCTCATTGCCTGCATCCGTAATGGGTCAGCGGTCAAACGACCTCCACTCATCACTGTCAAACGCTCCCTGAAACACTTCAGCGAGCAGGCCTTTCTAATCGACCTGGCCGAGGTATCCTGGAAGGATATTGATCTCATCCCGTCAGTAGAGGATGCCTGGATATTTTTTTTAAATGCCTTCCTCACCATCTTGAATAAGCATGCCCCATTCAAGAAATTTAGAACCAGGAACAGATATAGCCCTTGGTTCTCTCCTGACCTGACTGCCCTTAACCAACAGAAAAACATCCTATGGCGTTCTGCATTAGCATCGAACTGCCCCCGTGATATGCAACTTTTCAGGGAAGCTAGAAACCAATATACACAGGCAGTTAGAAAAGCCAAGGCTAGCTTTTTCAAGCAGAAATTTGCTTCCTGGAACACAAATTCAAAAAAGTTCTGGGACACTGTAAAGTCCATGGAGAATAAGAACACCTCCTCCCAGCTTCCAACTGCACTGAAGATAGGAAACACTGTCACCACCGACAAATCCACTATAATTGAGAATTTCAATAAGCATTTTTCTACGGCTGGCCATGCTTTCCACCTGGCTACCCCTACCCCGGTCAACAGCACTGCCCTCCCCTCTGCTACTCGCCCAAGCCTTCCCCATTTCTCTTTCTCCCAAATACAGTCAGCTGATGTTCTGAAAGAGCTGCAAAATCTGGACCCTTACAAATCAGCCGGGCTAGATAATCTGGACCCTTTCTTTCTAAAACTATCTGCTGAAATTGTTGCCACCCCTATTACTAGCCTTTTCAACCTCTCTTTCGTGTCGTCTGAGATTCCCAAAGATTGGAAAGCAGCTGCGGTTATCCCCCTCTTCAAAGGGGGGGACACTCTTGACCCTAACAGCTACAGACCTATATCTATCCTACCTTGCCTTTCTAAGGTCTTCGAAAGCCAAGTCAACAAACAGATTACAAACCATTTCGAATCCCACCATACCTTCTCCGCTATGCAATCTGGTTTCAGAGCTGGTCATGGGTGCACCGCAGCCACGCTCAAGGTCATTGTCACGCCCTGGCCTTAGTATTCTTTGTTTTCTTTATTATTTTAGTTAGGTCAGGGTGTGACATGGGGTATGTTTGTGTTTTTGTCTTGTCTTGGGTGGTTGTAGTGTCTAGGGGGATTTGTTAGAGTGTATGGGTTTGTGTTGAGTGAATGTTTCTAGGGAAGTCTATGGTTGAGTGTATGTGTCTAGTTATGTCTATGGTTGCCTGAGTGGTTCTCAATCAGAGACAGATGTTTTTCATTTGTCTCTGATTGGGAGCCATATTTAAGGTGGCCATAGGCATCATGTATTTGTGGGTAATTGTCTATGTCTAAACGTTAGTAGCTTGTGTGTGCACTTTCGTTTTGTAGCTTCACGGTCGTTTGTTGTTTTGTTAGTTTGTAAGTGTTTTGGTTTCGTTTTTTCCTTCTTAAAATAAAAAAAGAAGATGTCTTATTTTTCACATGCTGCGTTTTGGTCCGTCTCTCCTCCACACGATCGTGACAGAATTACCCACCAATCTAGGACCAAGCGGCGTGTCAAGCGGCAACAGGACCCACCTACACAGGATTCATGGACATGGGAGGAGATACTGGATGGTAAGGGACCTTGGGCACAACCGGGAGAATATCGCCTCCCTCGTGAAGAGCTGGAGGCAGCTAAAGCCGAGAGGAGGCGATATGAGGAGGCAGCACGGAGGCAAGGCTGGAAGCCCGTGAGTACAACCCAAACATTTCTTGGGGGGGGGGCTTAAAGGGAGTGTGGCGAAGTCAGGTAGGAGACCTGCGCATACTCCCTGTACTTACCGTGGAGAGCGAGAGTACGGGCAGACACCGTGTTACGCAGTAGAGCGCATGGTGTCTCCTGTACGCGTGCATAGCCCGGTTCGGTACATTCCAGCTCCACGTATCGGCCGGGCTAGATTGAGCGTTGAGCCGGATGTCATGAAGCCTACATGGCACCAGCCTTACGTATGGTGTCCCCGGTTCGCCTACATAGGCCGGTGCGGGTTATTCCACCTACCCGCACTGGTCGGGCGACGGGGAGCATACAACCAGGTAAGGTTGGGCAGGCTCAGTGCTCAAGGGAGCCAGTACGCCTGCACGGTCCGGTATTTCCGGCGCCACCTCCCCGCTCCAGCCCAGTACCACCAGTGCCTACACCACGCACCAGGCTTCCAGTGCGTCTCCAGAGCCCAGTTCCTCCTCCACGCACTAGCGCTGTGGTGCGTGTCTCCAGCCCATTACCACCAGTGCCTACACCACGCACCAAGCCTCCTGTGCGTTTCCAGAGTCCTGTGCGTCCTGTTGCTGCTCCCCGCACTAGCCCTGTGATGCGTGTACCCAGCCCGGTACCACCAGTTCCGGCACCACGCACTAGGCCTAATGTGCGTCTCCAGGGTCCAGTATGCCCTGTTCCTTCTCCCCGCACTAGCCTGAAGGTGCGTGTCCTTAGCCCGGTACCTCCAGTTCCGGCACCACGCACCAGGCCTACAGTGCGCCTCATCCGGCCAGAGCTGCCCGTCTACCCAGTGCCATCTGAGCCATCCGTCTACCCAGCGCCATCTGAGCCATCCGTCTACCCAGCGCCATCTGAGCCATCCGTCTACCCAGCGCCATCTGAGCCATCCGTCTACCCAGCGCCATCTGAGCCATCCGTCTGCACAGAGCCATTAGAGCCGCCCGTCTGTCCCGAGCCGTCAGAGCCGTTCGTCAGTCAGGAGCCGCTAGAGCCGTTCGTCAGTCAGGATCTGCCAGAGCCGCCAACCAGACAGGATCTGCCAGAGCCGCCAACCAGACAGGATCTGCCAGAGCCGCCAACCAGACAGGATCTGCCAGAGCCGCCAACCAGACAGGATCTGCCAGAGCCGCCAACCAGACAGGATCTGCCAGAGCCGCCAACCAGACAGGATCTGCCAGAGCCGCCAACCAGATAGGATCTGCCAGAGCCGCCAACCAGACAGGATCTGCCAGAGCCGCCAACCAGCCATGAGCAGCCAGAGCCGCCAGCCAGCCATGAGCAGCCAGAGCCGCCAGCCAGCCATGAGCAGCCAGAGCCGCCAGCCAGCCATGAGCAGCCAGAGCCGCCAGCCAGCCATGAGCAGCCAGAGCCGCCAGCCAGCCATGAGCAGCCAGAGCCGCCAGCCAGCCATGAGCAGCCAGAGCCGCCAGCCAGCCATGAGCAGCCAGAGCCGCCAGCCAGCCATGAGCAGCCAGAGCCGCCAGCCAGCCATGAGCAGCCAGAGCCGCCAGCCAGCCATGAGCAGCCAGAGCCGCCAGCCAGCCATGAGCAGCCAGAGCCGCCAGCCAGCCATGAGCAGCCATGAGCCGCCAGCCAGCCATGAGCAGCCAGCCAGCCATGAGCAGCCAGCCAGCCATGAGCAGCCAGAGTCGCCAGCCAGCCATGAGCAGCCAGAGTCGCCAGCCAGCCATGAGCAGCCAGAGTCGCCAGCCAGCCATGAGCAGCCAGAGTCGCCAGCCAGCCATGAGCAGCCAGAGTCGCCAGCCAGCCATGAGCAGCCAGAGTCGCCAGCCAGCCATGAGCAGCCAGAGTCGCCAGCCAGCCATGAGCAGCCAGAGTCGCCTGCCAGCCAGGATCTACCAGAGACACTGAAGCGGATATTGACAATGGTGGAGTGGGGGCCACGTCCCGCACCCGAGCCGCCGCCATATTAAGGCCCACCCCGGACCCTCCCTTTATTTGTCAGGTTTTGCGGTCGGAGTCCGCACCTTTTGGGGGGGGTACTGTCACGCCCTGGCCTTAGTATTCTTTGTTTTCTTTATTATTTTAGTTAGGTCAGGGTGTGACATGGGGTATGTTTGTGTTTTTGTCTTGTCTTGGGTGGTTGTAGTGTCTAGGGGGATTTGTTAGAGTGTATGGGTTTGTGTTGAGTGAATGTTTCTAGGGAAGTCTATGGTTGAGTGTATGTGTCTAGTTATGTCTATGGTTGCCTGAGTGGTTCTCAATCAGAGACAGATGTTTTTCATTTGTCTCTGATTGGGAGCCATATTTAAGGTGGCCATAGGCATCATGTATTTGTGGGTAATTGTCTATGTCTAAACGTTAGTAGCTTGTGTGTGCACTTTCGTTTTGTAGCTTCACGGTCGTTTGTTGTTTTGTTAGTTTGTAAAGTGTTTTGTTTCGTTTTTTCCTTCTTAAAATAAAAAAAGAAGATGTCTTATTTTTCACATGCTGCGTTTTGGTCCGTCTCTCCTCCACACGATCGTGACAGTCATAAACGATATCTTAACCGCCATCGATAGGAAACAGTACTGTGCAGCCGTATTCATTGACCTGGCCAAGGCTTTTGACTCTGTCAATCACCACATCCTCATCGGCAGACTCGACAGCCTTGGTTTCTCTAATGATTGCCTCGCCTGGTTCACCAACTACTTCTCTGATCGAGTTCAGTGTGTCAAATCGGAGGGGCTGTTGTCCGGGCCTCTGGCAGTCTCTATGGGGGTGCCACAGGGTTCAATTCTTGGACTGACTCTCTTCTCTGTATACATCAATGATGTCGCTCTTGCTGCTGGTGATTCTCTGATCCACCTCTACGCAGACGACACTATTCTGTATACTTCTGGCCCTTCTTTTGACACTGTGTTAACAACCCTCCAGGCGAGCTTCAATGCCGTACAACTCTCCTTCCGTGGCTTCCAATTGCTCTTAAATACAAGTAAAACTAAATGCATGCTCTTCAACCGATCGCTGCCTGCACCTGCCCGCCTGTCCAACATCACTACTCTGGACGGCTCTGACTTAGAATATGTGGACAACTACAAATACCTAGGTGTCTGGTTAGACTGTAAACTCTCCTTCCAGACTCACATCAAACATCTCCAATCCAAAGTTAAATCTAGAATTGGCTTCCTATTCCGCAACAAAGCATCCTTCACTCATGCTGCCAAACATACCCTTGTAAAACTGACCATCCTACCGATCCTCGACTTCGGTGATGTCATTTACAAAATAGCCTCCGAAACCCTACTCAATAAATTGGATGCAGTCTATCACAGTGCCATCCGTTTTGTCACCAAAGCCCCATATACTACCCACCACTGCGACCTGTACACTCTCGTTGGCTGGCCCTCGCTTCATACTCGTCGCCAAACCCACTGGCTCCAGGTCATCTACAAGACCCTGCTAGGTAAAGTCCCCCCTTATCTCAGCTCGCTGGTCACCATAGCAGCACCTACCTGTAGCACGCGCTCCAGCAGGTATATCTCTCTGGTCACCCCCAAAACCAATTCTTCCTTTGGCCGCCTCTCCTTCCAGTTCTCTGCTGCCAATGACTGGAACGAACTACAAAAATCTCTGAAACTGGAAACACTTATCTCCCTCACTAGCTTTAAGCACCAGCTGTCAGAGCAGCTCATAGATTACTGCACCTGTACATAGCCCATCTATAATTTAGCCCAAACAACTACCTCTTTACCTACTGTATTTATTTATTTATTTTGCTCCTTTGCACCCCATTATTTCTCTCTCTACTTTACACTTTCTTCCACTGCAAACCAACCATTCCAGTGTTTTTTGTTTTTTTTACTTGCTATATTGTATTTACTTCGCCACCATGGCCTTTTTTATATTTTTATTTATTTATATATATATTTTATATATTTTGTTTGCCTTCACCTCCCTTATCTCGTCTCACTTGCTCACATTGTATATAGACTTATTTTTCACTGTATTATTGACTGTATGTTTGTTTTACTCCATGTGTAACTATGTGTTGTTGTATGTGTCGAACTGCTTTGCTTTATCTTGGCCAGGTCGCAATTGTAAATGAGAACGTGTTCTCAATTTGCCTACCTGGTTAAATAAAGGTGAAATAAATAAAATCCGTCCTGGCTGGATGCCCACTCTAGCCCGGCCGATGCGAGGAGCTGCGATGTAGCGTACCGGGCTGTGAACGTGCACTGGAGACACCGTGCGCACCACCGCATAACACGGTGCCTGACCAGTACGACGCTCCACCCGGTAAGCACGGGGAGTTGGCTCAGGTCTACAATCTGACTGAGCCAATCTCCTCGTGTGCTCCCCAAAAAAATGTTTTGGGGCTGCCTCTCGTGCACGCCTCTTCGAGCCAACTCCTCATAGCGTCTCCGCTCCGCCTTAGCTGCTTCCAGCTCCTCTTTAGGACGACGATATTCTCCCGTCTGTGCCCAGGGTCCCTTGCCGTCCAGGATTTTCTCCCATGTCCAACTCTCCAGGTCACCACGCTGCTTGGTCCTCTTTTGGTGGGTAGTTCTGTCACGGCCGTCATAATGAGGAGACCAAGGCGCAGCGTGATTAGCGTACATACTTCTTTATTACAAAGAACGAACACTAAACAAACTAACAAAATAACAACCGAAACGTGACGCCAACGTAGTGCTCACAGGCAACTAAACATGGACAACTACCCACAAATACAGGTGGGAAAAAGGCTACCTAAGTATGGTTCTCAATCAGAGACAACGATAGACAGCTGTCCCTGATTGAGAACCACACCCGGCCCAACACATAGAAATACAAAATCATAGAACATAGAACATAGAATGCCCACCCAAATCACACCCTGACCAAACCAAAATAGAGACATAAAAAGCTCTCTACAGTCAGGGCGTGACAATTATGCTCAAATAGCCTCAATAGCCTATTGGCTACTGTCTAAAACTGCCTCAGTGTTCACTGTAAACGTGCGCAGGAAGTTGCACAAAATTCTCACAATGTTCAAGGGATGTACATTCAGTCCATAGTAGCCTACAACAACATAATTTGATGGACAATGTTCATAGGCAGGTGCAATCATGTCTAATGAGGTTGCAAGGTAAAACTGGAAGTCGGGTACATTATCCGCTTAATGACAGTGGGGCTAGTTAGTGCCAATTGTGTGAACCTTTATGCAGAGCTGCACATGCACAGCCTAATATGACATACAACACTAACTCGTTTTAGCTCATGAGCACTACAACTGACTACTACTGGCTAAAAGTATGGAAAAACTACACAGAGCCTTTCAAAGTGAGTTCATAAAGAATTTAGACTGTGTTTCCTCTCAATGTCCCAAGGCAAGACCTTTACCATTGGAAATATGAACAGACACAATCCATCAGACATCAGATTGCAGTTGTGTTATTATTAGCTACTAGTATCTCCATTGTTTCAGCTTTTTCTGTTTGTTGTTTTTTCGGTCTTTAGTTCTGTCTGCCTTGTGTCCTCTTCCTCCTGCATCATGCATCACCCTCCCTCTCTCCTGCTACCTTCCGGTCTTCTCTTTCTCTTCTCTCGTTTATGTCGCTCTTCTCATCCAGACCCGGCGCCAGAACGAATCAGTTGGACGGTCTTTGATTTCCAAAGGGGAGCATGTTTTTTTAAGGGATCTCCTATGTGTGCAGGTGCTTGCACGTTCACAAATTTGTTAATGGCTGTAATAGTAAAGAACATAGGCAGCTAGTGAGTTTCAAGTTTGGGGAGGATTACAATTTATCTTGCCATTTCTACCCATCTGCGTGACAGTTGTATTTTTATATGCGCATTTCCATGGATCAGTTTCATTTCAATAATAATGTTTTCCTTTCTCAAAATCATTGTCACGTGGTTAGTCATACCAAGTAAAATGATAAAAATCTAAAAGTTCAAGTTCAACTATGGTGAGAGCACTAGCCTCTGCCATATGGATGAACACATTGATACACTATGATCCATTATTAATGGCTAGAGCGCATAGAACTCAGAGATACAGGAGTAAGCCTATAACTTCCATCATCAACTAAGTAAAACGAATAGACCTAAAGCCGACAAATAAAAACAGTAGACAATATCCTGATGAAAAGTCTGGTTATTTCAAACACATTAATCTCTCTACTCTGCCTGTCTGCTTCCCTTTCTATCTGTCTTGACTTGAGCTATTGCAACATTGTATCAAATAATCACTTGATCCATCTAGAAGCTGTCACTAGCGAACTTGCAACATTGTATCAATAGCCTATTCTGGGCCCTCAGAGTTTCCTGCACCAGTGAGCTTGGGACAGAAATCTGTTTTTTAATAAATCTTCTTGAAGCTAGGGGGCAGAATTTTTATGTTTGGAAAAATAACGTTCCCATTGTAAGCTGCCTATTTCTCAGGTCCAGATGCTAGAATATGCATATAATTGACAGAATAGGATAGAAAACAGTTAATTTACAATTGGAAATATGAACATATTATGAAATATGAGTTCCATGTCAAGAGGATGGAGACGGAGCAAGACTTTAACCAACGAGAGAAGCAGCTCCAAGGTGTGGATGCACAGAATCTGATGGTGAAATTTATGTTGTAGATTTAGTCAGCATTTTTCACACTACCTAAAGCGATACAAAAAGCGATGCCTGTAGAGTATTTTTTTTTAAAGTAGTCATACTGAGACAGTGGTTACTGCATAACTTCTGGTGTATCAAACAAAGTCTCTTGACACAGATTGCAAGGTTAACTTCTACTTGGTACTCATCCCGGATCCGGGAGCACCCTCATCAGTAAAAAAGCTGACCAGCATAGCCTAGCATAGCGCCACAAGTAAATACTAGCATCTAAATATCATGAAATCACAAGTCCAAGACACCAGATGAAAGATACACATCTTGTGAATCCAGCCATCATTTCCGATTTTTAAAATGTTTTACAGCGAAAACACAATATGTATTTCTATTAGCTAACCACGATAGCAAAAGACCCAACCGCATATTTTCACCATTTTTTTACTGCATAGGTAGCTATCACAAATTCGACCAAATAAAGATATAAATAGTCACTAACCAAGAAACAACTTCATCAGATGACAGTCTTATAACAGATTTATTGTATAGCATATGTTTTGTTCGAAAAATGTGCATATTTCAGGTATAAATCATAGTTTTACATTGCAGCCACCATCACAAAATCTCACCAAAGCAGCTAGAATAACTACAGAAACCAACGTGAAATACCTAAATACTCATCATAAAACATTTATGAAAAATACATGGTGTACAGCAAATGAAAGACAAACATCTTGTGAATCCAGCCAATATTTCTGATTTTTTAAGTGTTTTACAGCAATAACACAATATAGTATTATATTAGCTTACTACAATAGCCTACCACACAACCGCATTCATTCAACGCAACGTTAGCGATAGCGAATAAACCAGCAAAAGATATTAATTTTTTCACTAACCTTCACAAACTTCATCAGATGACAGTCCTATAACATCATATTACACAATACATATATGGTTTGTTCGAAAATGTGCATATTTAGCGGTACAATTCGTGGTTGAACAATGTGAATACGTAGCCAAACTGCACAAAATTATCCGGATATATTTCTGACACTCACATCATCTAATCAAATAACTAATCATAAACTTTACTAAAAAATACAGGTTGGACAGCAAATGAAAGATACACTAGTTCTTAATGCAACCGCTGTGTTAGATTTTTTTTAAATAACCTTAGTACGACATACAGCTTACGTTATAGCGAGACAGCGTCCAAAATCAGCGCCCAAAATACGACGACACATTTTCGACAGAAATACGAAATAACATCATAAATGGTTCCTACTTTTGATGATCTTCCATCAGAATCTTGTACAAGGGGTCCTTTGTCCAGAATAATCGTTGTTTGGTTGTAGAATGCCCTCTTCATCTGTAGAACGCTAGCCAACGCTAGCCATGCGGTACAGAAGTGTCCAACTCACCATAACGCATAACAAAGAAAATACCGAAAATTGCAATAACCTGATATAAACTGATATAAGTCGGTTTAATATAACTAGTTTATGATGTTTTTAACACATATATCAAATAAAATCAGAGCCGGATATATCTAAAGGCTATAACGAAAGCTTTTCAGAACGCAATCCTGAGGTCCCTCTCGCGCCAAGCTGAACGGTGAAAAGACTAGACCCACCGCTCCAAGAGATCTTGTTCGGCCTCAGATAGAGCTATACAACCCATTCCAACTCTCACTGCCTACTGACATCTAGTGGAAGGCGTACGCAGTGCATGTAGACCCATAGATTCCATGCAAATTAATAGGCTGACCCTGGAACAGAGCCCCCGATTTCAGATTTCTCACTTCCTGACAGGAAGTTTGCTGCAAAATGAGTTCTGTTTTACTCACAGATATAATTCAAACGGTTTTATAAACTAGAGAGTGTTTTCTATCCAATAGTAATAATAATATGCATATTCAATTGAGTACGAGGCAGTTTAATTTGGGAACGATTTTTTACAAAGTGAAAACATCGCCCCCCCTATTGAGAAAAGGGTTAAGCTAAATTGCTGTTAAGGACACAAAGGACTGTGCCAACAAGGTCATGGACAGGTATGTCATATCTTCAGAATGGATCCAATAAGAAAGTAATTTTAAAGGTATCGTTAGTGATACAAACTGTCTGCAACAAAGACAGTAAATCCAGCCTCATCTCCTCAGCAGTTTGAAAGTGTTCAATTCACAAAGTACATCCTATGTGTGCTTGACTTTCAGGCTCTTTACCAATGGCCTGATGTCCTTGTTCAACTTCAATGGCCATCACGCAAAGCGGGGACTAGGAAACACAACTGTGTACTCTGTTGTCAACGGTACCTACAAACATGTCATTATTCTGTAGTATTTGTATTAATAATTGGGTGGTTTGAGCCCTGAAAGCTGATTTGGCTAACAGCCATGGTATATTTAAGCAATAATACATGAGAGCCCATGTGTTATGATGACATTTTTATCATGGCTGTGAGTGTCATAGCCTTTAAAGCAAAGTCCTCTGGGTTTTGTGGTACCGTAACCACACAATACATGGTTAACAGTCTGTATCCAGGCACGCTGAGTTGCGTTGTGCATAAGAAAATCCTTTACTACACCTTCCCATTGCTTAAAGGGTCACTAAGGTCGCACAATCAAAATGACCTGCTCTGTCAGTTTTAATAGGCTAGATTCTTATTTTGTCTTCTAAACCAATTATTCATTTGCATGGTGGTAATTTGTGTGGTCCCTTTTTGAGAAGAATGGTTTTAGGAGCTTGGCAATTTTGAATGAGGTGATCATGTGACCTTAATGGCCTTTCAACCTATTGACGCGCAAGTTCTAAAAATGTATAACGGTCCGCCCAGCGTGGCATTTTCTTGAATTCAGTTTTTTTTTATTTTGCTATGCTGTAGCCCTAATAAATGCTTTACCATTTTTTTTCTTCGTTAGAGCAGACTCTAGTATGTCATTATGCTGGTTTTGTTTAGCTTTCTGGCCTGTTATCAATTAGGCCTTATTACTTAATTTCATCACACAGCCTACTAGTCCTGCATTTAAATGCAGTCAAGCATTCTCTTGAATAATTAGCCTACAGTTTACAATGGCCTAAATAATAATAAAGGCTTTATAATTTTTTCATTAGTACTGGTCAACTCTCTGGTACACCTATAATTTATTTTGTGTTGTTTACACTATACCAAGCAATCAGGGGAAATTATATAGTAGCCTAGCTTGTTTGGCACATGCAAGCAGCGCTGGCTCCTTCCTCTTTCTATGAGCTCAAGTCAAATGTCTTCCATACGTCTGATTTTGCCTTTGTCTTTTGAGCAACCTATCGGCTAAACATCCCCCCCATTTCAAGTAGAATTTTTTACTTGCGATCTCCGCATACTGACAAATATATTAGGCTATAGTGTTCAGAGTTTACCAATGAATGTGATTATAATAGTCTATTAGGAAGGAGTGAAAGAGACAAATTGCGCCATACAAACAGGCCCTTGTCTTTTCTACACTGCGTGCAAGTTTGAGCCCGGCCCTAATCAATTGTCAGCCCCTCAGAAGGACAACTTTAACCAAACGTATCTTTTAAATGCCGTTTTGTCTTTGATAGACACGGAAAAGCAAACACATTTATCCACTTCTAAATTATTCGGAATAAATGTAATACATTATCATTATTACTGCACAACACAAAATAGCCACCATTGCTTAGTGATAAACCGGTGGTTTGAGCCCTAAATGCTGATTTAAGTGCCGTGGGGAACCTGTAAGATGCTCAATATCCATTAGTCTTTTCTATAACTTACTGTGTTTATTTTGGTGTTACAGCTGCAGTCAAGAAATGGAACAGCAAGGCCACTGACCATGATGTTCGGAGAGCTGTGGCAGACCACCTCCATCATGCTCCTGGTAGAGCCAGGGGTGGTGGTTTCCACGTCACCACCACACAGGACCATTACTAACGCAGCAAAATATATCTATACTTTTGATGGATAATTATTCAGTGTATATCATTTATTATATTAATTTCAACTTAACTTTATTTTGTCTGTTATCACTGTACTAGATAGTATTCTTTGACTGAGTGTTTTGTGCAAATACTGGACTAATGTAACGAGTAGTGTGATTGTTAATTAAAAATTACGAACCATTTTTTGGTTACTGCGTCCATGTGTATAGGCTACAAGTACATTGAAATTATGACATTTGAAAGTCGTTAAAACAACGACCTGAAAAATATATCTTTTCAACTTTCACTTTCAACCAAAACAGGCCGTAGAAGGACGTCTTTTTATAGGTGTCTTTTCAACGACACGAAGGTCGTCTTTTCAATATCTTTTTTTTTTTTTTTTTGCCCTTTTTCTCCCCAATTTCATGGTATCCAATTGGTAGTTACAGTCTTGTCTCATCGCTGCAACTCCCGTACGGACTCAGGAGAGGCAAAGGTCGAGAGGCGTGCGTCCTCCGAAACAACCCAACCAAGCCGCACTGCTTCTTGACACAATGGCCACTTAACCTGGAAACCAGCCGCACCAATTTGTCGAAGGAAACACTGTTCACTTGGTGACTGTGTCAGCATGCACTGCGCCTGGCCTGCCACAGGAGTCACTAGTGCGCAATGGGACAAGGACATCCCTGCTGGCCAAACCCTCCCGTAACCCGGATGACGCTGGGCCATGGGTCTCCCGGCTGCAACAGCCTGGACTCGAATCCAGAATCTAGTGGCACAGCTAGCACTGCGATGCGGTGTCTTAGACCACCGCGGCACCGGGAAGGCCCTTTTTCAATGTCTTTTTAACGACAGTTTGCTGGGTGGGAAGCTT
The DNA here is from genome assembly GCF_045679555.1 of Salvelinus alpinus. Classification (NCBI taxonomy): domain Eukaryota; kingdom Metazoa; phylum Chordata; class Actinopteri; order Salmoniformes; family Salmonidae; genus Salvelinus; species Salvelinus alpinus. The sequence goes on along the minus strand of NC_092106.1, from coordinate 2,359,121 downwards.
CCCCAAACTTGAAACTCACACGCCACGTATGGTGTTTAATATAACACTCATAAATTCCAACTAATTCGTTCTGGCGCCAGCCCTGGTGAGACTTGACTCACATTCATATCACTTGTTCACTTGATTAGCTCAGCATTCTCCTTAGTGGGTGACGTGTCGGGCGGTGAATGTGAAGAGAAACATTTTGTGTTTGTTGCACTCACTGGTAGTGATTCTGCTGATATATTCTGAAACATGTTTCGAAGAAAGGTCCTCTTGCAGTGACTGTGGTATGTTATTGAATTTCCCCACTAAACTTCACTAAATGACTCAAATGTAAAAATGGGAACCAAATCATACAGAAAACACAGATCCTCAAATTTGGAAGGATAGCGAGGACACCCCACTTCCCATTTCATGCAATGCCCTAGCCTAGACACCGCCCCCCCCAACCCCCGCTGATTTCCTCCGATTCTCATGAAGGAGCCGTGTGGGAGGAGGACACATGCAGAGAGAAAGAGAGAGAGTAAGACAGGGGACAACAAAGCCTGAGCATCACAGGGAAAACTTATTGTGTGTATTTGTCCGACAAAAGGTAGCCCTTGAGACCGGAGAACACAAGGCCGTTGTTGGAACATCAGTGCAAGGTCTGAGTAGCATCCTGTGTTGTCAGCAGTAAGAGAGATCCCCCCACAGACAGACAGGCAGACAGAGATACTCTACCATCCAACAGGACTGGAGCCGTGTCCTCTCATCACACAGCCAGGAGGTAGAGACCTCCACCACTTTTCCCCTCAGAGAATCTGTCCTGCTTGCTGAAGGTTAGTCTGTATCAGACTACTTAAATATATAGGAACTACCTTTCTATTTGTATATAAGAAGCTACTGTAGATAATAGTTTGTGGAGATATGTCTATGTGTACTACTCCACATAATTTTGCTGTACATATGACAGAGGTATGCAGGTGCTAATTGTTACAAAAAGGAATGTGTTAATTGTTCCCTTGTATGTTAACTTTACACACGGACACGGTGCAGAATGTTTTATCTTTGTTTCACAGAGTTTTACTCATCTATAGCCCCATTTATACCTGGTGCTAACATGCCCCCTTTGTCCTGATCTTGTCTTCATTCTGCTTGTGCCCACATTTTTAGACAGGTGTAGACGATTAAAATACACATTGTGATCTGATTTTCATCACATTTTCCTAACCACCTCCGGAGCTAGTCAGGCACGCATTGTGTCTGGATATGAATCAAGTGTAAACACATCTGGATGGTCAAACCATTTAAATCATTATACCGGCACCTAAAATCATTGACCGGTAGCACTATTGATTTATGGCATCAGTCATTTTCTTAAAATAAATAAATTCCTATTATTTTGAAAGAAATCTGTTAAATAATTTGCATACAGGGAGACATCAGCCAATCTGGTCACAATGCGGACACATTGAACAGATAAGACAAAGATTTTAATACAATGTGTAGATGTGACAAACCTTGATCAGATAGTGATTGGATCATAGAATTATGAATTAGAATACTAGAATGGACATGAACCTTCTTATGATGGGATAAAGGACAGACATTTTGGTCAGGGAGTTGATCAGCCATGGTTTGCCAGCACTGTGATAAGATAGTGTAAATTAATCCATTTAAAGAATTTATCTGCACTGTATGTTTGTTAGCTAGCTAGCTAGCCAGACAACTTTAGAGGAATTATTCAAATTAACTGCCAATATGCCATCATTCCATTCAAACAATGCATTCAATCCACAGTCATACACTGGCTGAAATCAGTTGAGGATAGGACTTAGACAAGTTGTAAATGCAACAAATACGGATATTTTATCATATAATAGCACTCACAGCTTCCCAAGAAAACAGAAATGTAGACATTTATGGCCGGTATACATATATTTTAGAGGCTATTTATACAGACAATTTGTATAAAACCCATATGAACTGTATTTGTAATTATATGACTATTTTATGCCTCTACTGCCATTAACTCCAATTAGACTGGTTTGGATTTGTCCCTGACCAATACAGCTGCCATTTTCACCACATTCTGGAACTTTGAGGGTTTATGACATAGCCCCTTTAGTAATTTAATAGGATCTCTCTGGATTGGATCATATTATTATAACTTGGCTGAATCATTCTTACTAAGCCTATTGTTTAGAGTTTTATGTATTTTAAAAAACAAACACAAAAACGAGTAGGATTCAGCCATTTATAAGTTCATACTTGGGTGAAGTTGTACAAATGCTACAGAATGTAAAAATGTTCTAACTTGATTTGGTTTTCTTTGACCACCAGTTATCCATATTTACAGCTATTGACTTTCTCTGCACTAAAAAGAGGCACATCTGTAACCAAATTCTAGTGACAGCATTTTACGAGACTGTATGTATGTTGAAATATACACTGTCTCTCTCAGGCATGGCCGGCAACTGGATCACTGGCCCGTCCAATCAGACAACAGACTTCGGCAGCGTGTTCACTCACCAGGTACAGCGCTGATGATGTCGTAACATAAGGCACCTGTGCTTTTATGTTTATACCACACAAGAATGCAATGAAATTATTTAGATATTGAAAATTTAAATATTTTATAATACCCTAAGCCTATCATTTATATGCCCTCTCATAATAATCTCATAATGATCCTGACTAAAAACTGACAATAATACCAGTTATAATATCAGATGAAAAGTTGAAACATAGAAACATAGCATATTATAAGACTCATTATAAGACATTATAGGCTGTTACCCACCCCCAGTCCTATCCACCCCAAGTCAAAATGATCTTGGCTTACATGTCAGTCTATACTGACAAGTGGGCTTTGCTAATCGTCATGGCACAAATTTGTCAGCTAGGTGGAAGCCTTAATCTAATGTAAGGCCAAAGAAAATGTTCAATGTTGTGAAATATGGGGTGGCAGGGTAGAGGTATGTGGTTGATTACCTTCCACTAGGTAAAAACTGATTGAATTAACATTGTTTCCACATAATTTAAACCCCCAAAATCTATGTGATTAAGTTGAATCAACGTAGAAAACTGATTGGACTTTAAAAAGTCATCAACATAAGGGCATTTCGGGGTTTTTTTTCACCAAACTTTTAACCTAAATGGTGACATCTTTTGTTGATTTCATGTTGACTTCACATTAGTTGGAAACCAATGTAAATCAAAACTAGAAGTTGAACTGATGTCTGATGTCTCTTTTTGTTTCCTTTTCTCATATCTGCGATGAGGCTCTGGCTCAAAGAAAACAGCTATAGGTTTAAAAAGCGAATGTTATGTGTAAGAAAACGATATGAATGACTGATAGCTACATGTACACTAAAATGTTTGTACTGTATAGGCATGCATACACTCTTAGAGAACCCATCTAGAACCTAAAATGGTTATTTGGCTGTCCCCATAGGAGAACACTATAAAGAACCATTTTTGCTTCCGAGTAGAACCCTTTTTGGTTCTATGTTATACAGTGCATTGCAAAAGTATTCACCCCCTTGGCGTTTTTCCTATTTTGTTATATTACAACCTGTAATTTAAATGGATTTTTATTTGGATTTCATGTAATGGACATACACAAAATAGTCCAAATTGGTGAAGTGAAATAAAAAAATAAAACGGAAAAGAGATGCGTGCATATGTATTCACGCCCTTTGCTATGAAGCCCCTAAATAAGATCTGGTGCAACCAATTGCCTTCAGAAGTCATATAATTAGTTAAATAAAGTCTACCTGTGTGCAATCTAACTGTCACATGATCTGTCACATGATCTCAGTATATATACACCTGTTCTGAAAGGCCCCAGAGTCTGCAACACCCCTAAGCAAGGGGCACCACCAAGCAAGCAGCACCATGAAGACCAAGGAGCTCTCAAAACAGGTCAGGGACAAAGTTGTGGAGAAGTAAATGGGGGGGAAAAAATTGAAAGAATATGGCACCACAACAAACCTGCCAAGAGAGGGCAGCCCACCAAAACTCACAGACCAGGCAAGGAGGGCATTAATCAGAGAGGCAACAAAGAGACCAAAGATAACCCTGAAGGAGCTGCAAAGCTCCACAGCGGAGATTGGAGTATCTGTCCATAGGACCACTTTAAGCCGTACACTCCACAGAGCTGGGTTTTACAGAAGAGTGGCCAGAAAAAAAGCCATTGCTTAAAGAAAAAAATAAGCAAACATGTTTGGTTTTCGCTAAAAGGCATGTGGGAGACTCCCCAAACATATTGGAAGAAAGTACTCTTGTCAGATGAGACTAAAATTGAGCTTTTTGGCCATCAAGGAAAATGCTATGTCTGGTGCAAACCCAACACCTCTCATCACTCCGAGAACAGCATCCCCACAGTGAAGCATGGTGGTGGCAGCATCATGCTGTGGGGATGTTTTTCATCGGCAGGGACTGGGAAACTGGTCAGAATTGAAAAAATTATGGATGGCACTAAATACAGGGAAATTCTTGAGGGAAACCTGTTTCAGTCTTCCAGAGATTTGAGAAAGGGACAGAGGTTCACCTTCCAGCAGGACAATGACCCTAAGCATACTGCTAAAGCAACACTCAAGTGGTTTAAGGGGAAATATTTAAATGTCTTGGAATGGCCTAGTCAAAGCCCAGACCTCAATCCAATTGAGAATCTGTGGTATGACTTAAAGATTGCTGTACACCAACGGAACCCATCCAACTTTAAGGAACTGGGGCAGTTTTGCCTTGAAGAATGGGCACAAATCCTAGTGGCTAGATATTCCAAGCTTATAGAGACATATCCCAAGAGACTTGTAGCTGTAATTGCTGCAAAAGGTGGCTCTACAAAGTATTGACTTTGGGGGGGTGAATAATTATGCACGCTCAAGTTTTCAGTTTTTTTGTCTTATTTCTTGTTTGTTTCACAATAAAAAATATATTTTGCATCTTCAAAGTGGTAGGCATGTTGTGTAAATCAAATGATCCAAACCCCCCAAAAATCTATTTTAATTCCAGGTTGTAAGGCCACAAAATAGGAAAAATGCCAAGGGTGAATATTTTCGCAAGGCACTGTAGATGGAAAAGTGTTCTACCTGGAACCAAAAAGGGTTCTCCGATGGGGACAGCTGAATAACCCTTTTGAAACCCTTATTTTCTAAGGGTGTATAGGTGCAGTACACTTACACTGATGCTGAGACATAGCATAAGCTTCTTCACCAAATGTGTTTGCGTTATCCTATTTTTATGCATCAACCAACTCTCTATTCGTATTCTCCACCCAGACTCTCATCCTGCTTCTCCCCACCAGGTGCTCCCAGTTCTCTACGTGCTGATCGGCGGCGTGGGCTTGGCTCTCAACAGCTTGGCTGCCTGGATCTTCTTCCGGGTGCCCAGCGACTCAGGCATGGTGGTCTACTTGAAAAACATGGTAGTGGCCGACCTGCTGATGCTGCTCACCTTCCCCTGGCGCGTGGCCAGCGAGCTCGGTCTGGGCGGCTGGCAGGTCCGCGTGGCCGTGTGCCGCTACAGCGCCGTGCTCTTCTACTCCTCCATGTACGTGGGCATCATCTTAATGGGCCTCATCAGCCTGGAGCGCTACGTCAAGGTCGTAGGACACTCGTCTTCCTGCACACACCTCCTGCAGCGAGTGGGGTTCACCCGGGTCGTGGCCCTGCTGACGTGGAGCCTGCTGCTGCTTTCCGTCCTCCCCAATGTTGTGCTGACCAGCAAGCCTGCGGACGAGCAGAGCTCCAGACACTGTGTGCAGCTAAAGACCCCCCTGGGTCAGCAGTGGCACAAGGTGACCTCGTATTTCGGTGTGGCCCTGTTCTGGGCCACCGTACTGGTTCTAGCCTTCTGCTACTCTTCCATTGCCCACCACTTCTACAAGTCGTACTGCCGCGTTCGCCAGGACGACAGCGGGGTGTACAGCAAGTCCAACTGCAGTATCTTCAGCCTCCTGGTCGTGTTCTTCATCTGTTTCGTGCCCTACCACATCTGCCGCGTGACCTACACCCAAAGCCAGTTACCCGGCTCCGGCTTCAGCTGGCACAGCCGTTATATGCTGTTCCAGGCGAAGGAGGTCACCCTCTTCCTGTCAGCACTCAACGTGTGCCTGGACCCCGTCATCTACTTCTTGATGTGCACTAAGTTCCGCGAGTCACTACTGAAGAAACTGCCCAGAGGCAAGGGAGGGCCAAAGAGATGTTCCCTTACCACAGAACAGACTGTTAGTAATATGTGATGAGAAGAGGAGAGGAGAGAGAACAGGTGAGTTGAAAGAAGAAGCATATGTGGAAAAATAGTAAACCAGTAAAAGGAAAGAATTCTAAAACTAGATACAGTATGTGTTTATATATTGCAGGGAGTTCGACTGACCCTTTTGTAATGAACTCCACTGGAGACATGTCTGCACTACATTAGAAATGATAACAACAGACATTTGTTTGTAGAAAACACCTTTACAGTATTAAAAATGCTTACATTTCATTGCTACTGATGCCATAGGATAAGACATGGGTTAAGACATTTTTTGTTGTTGCTTTAAATCATGTCAATGTTGTTTTGAGGTTTGATTTAATAAAAATATGTTTTGCTTTAATCATGTCAATGTTGTTTTGAGGTTTCATTTAATACAGCGTCTGAGTAAAAGTGAATAATTGAAATTGAAAGTTGAAATTGAAACTTTATTCTGGTGCTGGTTTTAAAGATGATAGATGATACACATCAGAGTTTCCTTAACTCAGACCTGCAACCCCCCATTTTGTTTTTTACCCTAGCACTATACAGCTGATTCAAATAATCAAAGCTTAATGATGAGTTAGTTATTTGAATCAGCTGTGCAGTGCTAGGGCAAAAACCATGGAAATGGTTTAATCCCCACAGGGCATTGTGCTTAAGCACACGCACACACGCACACGCACAGATACATCCCCCTGTGGTTGTAATAGATAGAGCCATGCAAATGTAGCTCTATCTATTACAACCACAGCCATGTGGAACCGCTAGTCGGTGCCCTATCATGCTAGCGAGATCCTATTGGTGCGTTCTAGTGACATTTGCATATTTCCGTAAGGGAACGCCTACTCTTTGAAGTGCGCATGTGCAATACCTCAATTTGGCTCCGCACTCCTAGACAATGCAATTTCAAAAAAAACTTTGGCAAAAGGTAAAGTCCAAAAAATTTGTTGACTCTGTTCACAACAGATTCCAGAGTTATAGCTTTTCAGCCTCTGCCATATGTGACCGACCGCCTCGATTCGGTCTTATGTAGCAAAATTTAAAATGGTGTTTGTTACACTGGATAAAAGTAGATAATCAGAGCAAGAAAATGGTATATCATACACTACAGTTGGGCAACATGGGAAAGTAATTCTGCTTTGAAAGTTGATGAACTTTTGAGAAAATGTCTCTTGAATATTTTGGCACATCTACTGGAGAGCTCTTATTTGCCAACACCCATTCAGTATCGTTCACACATTCTTAAGCCTTAGCCCCACCCATCTCTTTAAAGATTCACATTTGAGGCCATGTGGTAAACACACGCTATATCAAATAAAATCTGAGTTTATTTGTCACATGCACAGGATACAGAAGGTGTAAATGGTACAGTGAAGTGATTAGTTGAACGTCACGGACACATACGTCTTGCCTCCAGACAAACTAAACACCTTCTTTGCTTGCTTTGAGGATAATACAGTGCCACCGATGCGGCCCGCTACCAAGGACTGTGGGCTCTCCTTCTCTGTGGCCGACGTGAGTAAGACATTTAAACGTGTTAACCCTCGCAAGGCTGCCGGCTCAGACTGCATCCCTAGCCGCGTCCTCAGAGCAAGCACAGACCAGCTGGCTGGTGTGTTTACGGACATATTCAATTTCTCCCTATCCGAGTCTGCTGTCCCCACATGCTTCAAGATGGCCATATTGTTCCTGTACCCAAGAAGGCAAAGGTAACTGAACTTAATGACTATCGCCCCGTAGCACTCACTTCTGTCATTGAGAAGTGCTTTGAGAGGCTAGTCAAGGATCATATCACCTCCACCTTACCCACTTCAATTTGCTTACTGCCCCAATAGGTCGATAACACTGCACACTGCCCTATCCCAGCTGGACAAGAGGAATACATTTACATTTACATTTAAGTCATTTAGCAGACGCTCTTATCCAGAGCGACTTACAAATTGGTGCATTCACCTTATGATATCCAGTGGAACAACCACTTTACAATAGTGCATCTAACTCTTTTAAGGGGGGGGGGGGGGGGGGGGGGGTTAGAAGGATTACTTTATCCTATCCTAGGTATTCCTTAAAGAGGTGGGGTTTCAGGTGTCTCCGGAAGGTGGTGATTGACTCCGCTGACCTGGCGTCGTGAGGGAGTTTGTTCCACCATTGGGGTGCCAGAGCAGCGAACAGTTTTGACTGGGCTGAGCGGGAACTGTACTTCCTCAGAGGTAGGGAGGCGAGCAGGCCAGAGGTGGATGAACGCAGTGCCCTTGTTTGGGTGTAGGGCCTGATCAGAGCCTGAAGGTACGGAGGTGCCGTTCCCCTCACAGCTCCGTAGGCAAGCACCATGGTCTTGTAGCGGATGCGAGCTTCAACTGGAAGCCAGTGGAGAGAGCGGAAGAGCGGGGTGACGTGAGAGAACTTGGGAAAGTTGAACACCAGACGGGCTGCGGCGTTCTGGATGAGTTGTAGGGGTTTAATGGCACAGGCAGGGAGCCCAGCCAACAGCGAGTTGCAGTAATCCAGACGGGAGATGACAAGTGCCTGGATTAGGACCTGCGCCGCTTCCTGCGTGAGGCAGGGTCGTACTCTGCGAATGTTGTAGAGCATGAACCTACAGGAACGGGTCACCGCCTTGATGTTAGTTGAGAACGACAGGGTGTTGTCCAGGATCACGCCAAGGTTCTTAGCACTCTGGGAGGAGGACACAATGGAGTTGTCAACCGTGATGGCGAGATCATGGAACGGGCAGTCCTTCCCCGGGAGGAAGAGCAGCTCCGTCTTGCCGAGGTTCAGCTTGAGGTGGTGATCCGTCATCCACACTGATATGTCTGCCAGACATGCAGAGATGCGATTCACCACCTGGTTATCAGAGGGGGGAAAGGAGAAGATTAATTGTGTGTCGTCTGCATAGCAATGATAGGAGAGACCATGTGAGGATATGACAGAGCCAAGTGACTTGGTGTATAGCGAGAATAGGAGAGGGCCTAGAACAGAGCCCTGGGGGACACCAGTGGTGAGAGCACGTGGTGCGGAGACAGATTCTCGCCACGCCACCTGGTAGGAGCGACCTGTCAGGTAGGACGCAATCCAAGCGTGGACCTTGCCGGAGATGCCCAGCTCGGAGAGGGTGGAGAGGAGGATCTGATGGTTCACAGTATCAAAGGCAGCCGATAGGTCTAGAAGGATGAGAGCAGAGGAAAGAGAGTTAGCTTTAGCAGTGCGGAGCGCCTCCGTGACACAGAGAAGAGCAGTCTCAGTTGAATGACTAGTCATGAAACCTGACTGATTTGGATCAAGAAGGTCATTCTGAGAGAGATAGCAGGAGAGCTGGCCAAGGACGGCACGTTCAAGAGTTTTGGAGAGAAAAGAAAGAAGGGATACTGGTCTGTAGTTATTGACATCGGAGGGATCGAGTGTAGGTTTTTTCAGAAGGGGTGCAACTCTCGCTCTCTTGAAGACGGAAGGGACGTAGCCAGCGGTCAAGGATGAGTTGATGAGCAAGGTGAGGTAAGGGAGAAGGTCTCCGGAAATGGTCTGGAGAAGAGAGGAGGGGATAGGGTCAAGCGGGCAGGTTGTTGGGCGGCCGGCCGTCACAAGACGCGAGATTTCATCTGGAGAGAGAGGGGAGAAAGAGGTCAAAGCACAGGGTAGGGCAGTGTGAGCAGAACCAGCGGTGTCGTTTGACTTAGCAAACGAGGATCGGATGTCGTCGACCTTCTTTTCAAAATGGTTGACGAAGTCATCCGCAGAGAGGGAGGAGGGGGGAGGAGGATTCAGGAGGGAGGAGAAGGTGGCAAAGAGCTTCCTAGGGTTAGAGGCAGATGCTTGGAATTTAGAGTGGTAGAAATTGGCTTTAGCAGCAGAGACAGAAGAGGAGAATGTAGAGAGGAGGGAGTGAAAGGATGCCAGGTCCGCAGGGAGGCGAGTTTTCCTCCATTTCCGCTCGGCTGCCCGGAGCCCTGTTCTATATACCTATGTAAGAATGCTGTTCATTGACTATAGCTTAGCATTCAACACCATAGTAACCTCCAAGCTCATCATTAAGCTAGAGGCCCTGGGTCTCAACACCGCTCTGTGCAATTGGGTCCTAGACTTCCTGACAGGTGGCCTCCAGGTGGTGAAGTTAGGAAACAACATCTCCACTTTGCTGATCCTCAACACTGGGGCCCCACAAGGGTGCGTGCTCAGCCCCTTCCTGTACTCTCTGTTCACCCATGACTGCGTGTCCATGCACGCCTCCAACTCAATCATCAAGTTTGCAGATGGCACAACAGTAGTAGGCTTGATTACCAACAACAACGAGAGCCTACAAGAGGTGTTGAGGGCACTCGTAGTGTGGTGTCAGCAAAACAACCTCTCACTCAACATCAACAAAACAAAGGAGATGATTGTGGACTTCAACAAACAGTAGAGGGAGCACCCTCCTATCCACATCAACAAGACAGCAGTGGAGAAGGTGGCGTACACATCACGGACAAACTGAAATTGTCCACACATTCAGTGTGGTGAAGAAGGCGCAACAGTGCCTCTTCAACCTCAGCAGGCTGAAGAAATTTGTCTTGTCACCTAAAACCCTCACAAACTTTTACAGATGCACAATTGAGAGCATCCTGTCGGGCTGCATCACCGCCTGGTATGGCAACTGCACCGCCCACAACCGCAAGAGGGTGGTGCGGTCTGCACAACGCATCACCGGGGGCAAACATATTATCAGCCAACATAACGTGTAAGGTAACTTATTTAAAAAGTAATTACTTTATTACATTGAGTAGCAAGCTACCGCAAGGATGCGCTCTATCGACTCTGCAGCTTGAGCATGCTTTTGGTGCACAGTCGATAGTGCGCTGGACTTCGGGAAAGAAGGTTGAGGGTTCGAAACCTGCTCCCTCTTGTTTCATTTGAAGTCGTGCACAATTATCAGTTTATTATTTGGTTTATATTGCCCATTCATTGTCAGTTCGAGACACAGTAGTGCATTGGGACCCAAAAGCATAATCAGTGCTCTAACTCCCGCTTGGTCGTTAGGGCAAATCTGGTCTGTGATAGGACGGGGGGTTTTCACACCTAGCTCGGCTATTAGGCTATTCTTTAGTAAAGGTTGAATAGTTTATTGTTCAGCTATTAGCCCCCCTTCCCCAACTTGCAACAAATGGATGTCTTTTTGTCGAGAGAAAAACTTTATTTTCAATCAAAAAAAATTATAATCTGAAAGCAACTTTTTTATTTTCAATCAAAAATAATAGTTTTGAAAGCAAAAACGAGGCTTCAAAGTAAAAATATTTTGCAATCAAATATTTTGTAATAGAGCGCAAAATTCTATGCATTTTATTCCCCAAAAATATTTAGAGAACAAAATATGTATTTGAAAACAATTTTTTTTTGAGTGTCAGTTTGGCTACAACCAATACTGTTCAGCCTTTCTTTCCGACATAAAGAAAGTCATAGCGGACACCTACGAAGAAGGACTGTGTGATGATGGCATCTCAGGTAAGCAGCACTGGGCGTTCTTCCATCCAACTTTTACATAGTTAGTAGTTAGCTCCTACGATTCAGTGTCGGTTCATAACATTGTACTATATTTCATATACACATACCGTATGTATGTAATACATCATCCCTCTCCCCCTTCTCCCGAAATCCTCTAGGTTATATCAGCTGTGTTGGTGAACCCCTCCCGCATCTGAACTGGCTGGCACAGAGGCCACAGCATGATCGTAGGTGAGAGGTCACTTGGTCGGGTCAACAGGAAGTATTATTAAAGAGATACTTTACATTGAAATACAGATAGAGATGTAGTAGTCCCAGAGTTAATGATCCAAGGTCAGTTTTTCATTTCATCACCTGATGATTATGATGACTGACCGTGTTAGAATTTAAAAAACAAGACTTAATCATGCTCTCTCATCTGCAGGTATGTTTTGATGTGAGAGAGGAAGCCAGTCCCGTCATCGCCACCTCACCCGCTCTTAAGATAACCTTCGGGCCAACTGGGGGCCCAAGGCTGGTTAGGAGACACCGCTAGAGACACTGTAATTGTGATGAACTGAGAGAATATTAGGGTAGCACTGTAATTCATTAATCATATGCTGTCTGCCTCTGTTCTTATCGCTTTCCCTTTCTGTCTCGTACACCTCTCTCCCCACCTCGTCTTTCTTCCTTGTTTTATAATGCACACCACATGTGCATTGAAGTACAGATTGAACTTGTATTTATAATATAATATTACAATTATCATAATTATAATGCATGTATTATGTATTTAGAACACCTGGATAATGAACTAGTTTCAATAAAGTGTTTCACATTCTCCACTGGTTGAAATGAAGTATCTCATTGAAATACTATCCTGTGTCCTCAGATTAATGCAGATGAAGGGAGTTAGATATGCATAGTAGTAAATCATGTTTCTAGTCTATTGCAAAGTTACAATGTGCAATCATTGCTGTCCCAGGAGCAGGAGTGGTAAACACTGTTGAAGTGTATAATTCTAATACATACATGCAGACACCGCATCATTCATAGAATGGAGTTTGATACACCTAGTATTGGATATGACTGAAAAATAATGTCTCACAGAGATTCATACCTGATCCACACCTTTATTTGCCAAGGAAGAGTACATGATCAGTGAATATATTCAATGTACAATGTGGGGATCTCATGCGTGGTAATAACTACAGTACATGTATATAGGACTTGCATCCTTGGCACAATAAAGTTATTACATTGTACTCAATCCATAGGCTTCATTAATGCCATTCAGACTTGAAGTTGATACAACAACTATGATAGCTTAGGTTCATAGATTGGTATGAATATTATTTCAGAACCTAACATTTTAGGCTCCATACACAGATCGGCTACATACCGTAGCTAGCTACACATATATAGGCATACAGTTATTTTTATCCTCCACTACACAATAAGCAAGTAAATAGTTAGCTAGCTATGTTACTTCAGCTGCATTGCACGGCAAGGGAAGCTTACAACATTGTACATACAATTTGCAGTAAAGGCTTTAGCTAGCTAGATTCTTTACATCCACTGTTTCACAAGACGACAGCCTGGTTGGCTGGTTTTCTCAGGAGTCCCTACAACATTAAACAACACGAATTATAATGTCATACTTATGTCACTACACCAGCTAACGTAAACTCACCCAATCACAAATGTGCGCAACCGCAACATTCAAACGAGGCTACAAAGAAAACTAATGGGACTGTAGCGACTGTGTTGACTTCAAAATCGGGGGTGTGAACTACGTTTCTATTCAAGCGTTGATCGACATGGTAATGGCTCTATAGTATTGGAGAAAAGTTGAAAAAACTGACCCTCCGTTACATCGTGGCGTGTCATGTCGTAACGTACAGCACGAATGAAGCAACTATTTCTGTCTTACAATCTCTCTCCACCAGGTGTAGCACTTCTCTCATCGTTTAAAAACAATAAATGGACAGTGACGGGGGTAAGGGGGATACCTAGTCATTTTTTGCGTCATCATTGCATGCGATCATCATTCTCAAAGCCGCTGTTTACTTCTAAGATCACTTTAGCACCGCCCTAAAAACCCGATTCATATTCGACACAAACCTTCAAATAGGTATGTAATGACACATTATATAAACTCTTTATCGTGTTTTTTTTTTACATTTTAGAGGCGATAAGGTGATAAGTTGGACAGATCGAGTGAAAAAAAGCAAACTTCCCACACAACATCTCTCCTTCTTACTATCACGCATTAGTTCCGCTTCCCCACCCGCCATTTTTAAAAAGACCCAACGGGGCTCTTTGCCTCCTTTAATTATGCAGAAACGGACAGCCTTTAGGTCATGTAAATGATTCTGTTGGAAAGGGGAGAAATTGTGCTTTACAATGGTATTAACAGTACAGTTGATCTGGAAGTATTACGTTTTTGGGGCGCTAAACTAAGGGCAATTGTACGGACCAAGGCGATGTACGAGTTTACGTTAGCTGGCTAATGTTAGCTAGTCAGCTAACTTGCTAAATAGCGATTTTTGTAAATTAACTTTATGTCAAAAAGATATGCACAATTGTTTGTCTCTACATTAACTAACATATTCCTCTCAATTGTACATGTTTAGCTTGACACGTTATGATGTTATAACTTCTTACATTTGCTTCTCCCGTAATGTTTTGCCAGCCATCTTTGCTGAAGAAAGTCACCAGGGACGGATGGCTGTGTCAAATTCATCATTGGAACCACTTGATATGATTGGTCATATAAAAACCTTGGGACCCAAATGCATAATGAGTGCTAACTCCCCCTTGTGGTGGTCTGGAGCAATGGAGCCGTGACACTGGGTACCTCTAACACGGAACCCAAACCGGCTGCGCGCGTGCGCCATCGTGCGCTATCGTGCATACATTTATTTTGCCCCCCCACACCAAACGCTATCACGGCACGCAGGTTAAAATATCAAAACAAACTCTGAACCAATGACATTAATTTGGGGCCAGGTCGAAAAGCATTAAACATGTATGGCAATTTAGCTAGTTAGCTTGCACTTGCTAGCTAGCGTTAATTTGTCCTATTTAGCTAGCTTGCTGTTGCTAGCTAATTTGTCCTGGGATATAAACATTGAGTTGTTATTTTACCTGAAATGCACAAGGACCTCTACTCCGACAATTAATCCACACATAAAACGGCCAACCGAATCGTTTCTAGTCATCTCTCCTTTTTCATCTTTGAACTTATATGGTGATCGCATCTAAACTTTCATTGTATTACCATGACAACCGGCAACAAAGTTCATCTTTCAATCACCCACGTGGGTATAACCAATGAGGAGATGGCACGTGGGTACCTGCTTCTATAAACCAATGAGGAGATGACTTTCAGCGCGATCTGCGTCAGAAATAGGAACGACTTCTATTTTGGCCCTTGGCGTTGCAGACGCTCGTTGGCGGGTGCAATAATTGAATAACGTGGATTTCTACATTTATTTTGCGACACTCGCACACGCGACGTGTTCGGTCTGGTCAGCATGTAAGTCCCACGGTGTAAGCTCGCAACTTTTAAAGGAGGAACCACTGTAGCTAGCTAAACAATAAACCGGAATAATCCCAATTCATATTTCTACCAATACAAACATTTTCATAGCTGTAGTATGAATCTGAAGGTAGCTAAAGCTCACAAACTAGGTTCAACGTTAGCTAGCTAAAATTAGGCTATAACTAGCAATGCAAATGGATTTCTGATTCAAATAATATTACTACACAGATCATACGCGTAACGTTAGCTAGCGAGCCAGCAAGCTAGAAAGAAAGGACTGTCAACACATAATGAACAGCTCACGTTATAGACAGAAGCATGCTACATGGCAGACCAATCCAAACTCATCTCCCGGCATGTCCAGCCCATCCATTATCTCAGCCAATCATGGCTAGTGGGAAGGTTCCTGTATTTTTCAGTGGCTAAACCAACTAGGCTCGTAATTAAAAATATATATTTGTATTTATGGATGGAATACAATATTGTTATTAAGGCACTTGAAAGTACACTTGTTCGAGAAGGCATTTCTGCCAAAAAAAAAACGCATTTTGATGAAAAATAAATGTTCACGTTCAAATGCCTCTCCTGTGATGTAGTGTCGTGCGACATACGCCTAGTTTCCTGAAACGAGTCACAGTGTGGATTCAGAGCGATCCTTCTAATAAAATTCAAAGGGTTAAGCTTCTCTAATATCCAACATGTAAAGTGTGGTGGACTGCAGGTCAGCTCTCTAGGCCCTCTACTCTTTTCTATTTTTACCTGCCACTGGCATTAAACAAAGCATGTGTGTCCATGTATGCTGATGATTCAACCATATACGCATCAGCAACCACAGCTAATGAAGTCACTAAAACCCTTACAAAGAGTTGCAGTCTGTTTTGGAATGGGTGGGCAGTAATAAACTGGTGCTGGACATCTCTAAAACTAAGAGCATTGTATTTGGTACAAATCATTGCCTAAAAGGTCTAGACCTCAGCTGAATCTGGAATTGAATGGTGTGGCTGTTGAACAAGTTGAGGAGACTAAATTACTTGGTGTTACCTGAGATTGTAAACTGTCATGGTCAAAACATATAGATTCAATGATTGTAACAATGGGGAGAGGTCTGTCCGTAATAAAGAGATACTCCGCTTTTTTGACACAACACTCCACAAAGCAAGTCTGCAGGCTATAGTTTTATCTTATCTTGATTATTGTCCAGTTGTGTGGTCGAGTGCTGCGAGGAAAGACCAAGTTAAGCTGCAGCTGGCCCAGAACAGAGGTACGTCTTGCTCTTCATTGTAATCTGAGGGCTATTCTCTCAGATGCCAGTCTCTCTTGGTTAACAGTTGAGGAGAGACTGACTGCATCACTTCTTTTAATAAGAAACGTTAAAGAGTTGAAAATCCCAAATTGTTTGCATAGTGAACTTACACACAGCTCTGACACACACACACACACACACACACACACACACACACACACACACACACACACACACACACACACCACCTGCGGTATTTGTGTAGTTCTGTCCTTGAGCTGTTCTTGTCTATTGATGTTCTGTATTATGTCATTTGAATTTTTTTGTGAAAGAGTAGCTGCTGCTTTTGCAACAGCTAATGGGGATCTTAATAAAATACCAAATACCGATGGCCACTCTGACAGAGCTCTAGAGCTCCTCTGTGGAGATAGGAGAACCTTCCAGGAGGACAACCATCTCTGCACCACTCCACCAATCAGGCCTTTATGGTAGAGTGGCCAGACGGATGTCACTCCTCAGCCCACTTGGAGTTTGCCAAAAGGAATCTAAAGGACTCTCAGACCATGAGAAACAAGATTTTCTGGTCTGATGAAACCAATATTCAATTCTTTGGCCTGAATGCCAAGCATCACATCTGGAGGAAACCAGGCACCGCTCACCACCTGGCCAATACCATCCCTACGGTGAAGCATGGTTGTGGCAGCATATTGCTGTGGGGATGTTTTTCCATCGGCAGGGACTGGGAGACTAGTCAGGATCGAAGGAAAGATGAACGGAGCAAAGTACAGAGAGATTCCAAATAAAGGTTTGCCAAGCTTGTAGCGTCAAGCTTGTAGCTTCAACAAAGTACTGAGTGAAGGATCTGAATACTTATGTAAATGTAATTCTTTTGTTTTTTCTTTTAAATAAATGTTTTTTAAAAATTGACTTGTTTTTGCTTTGTCAATATGGGGTATTGTGTGTAAAACATTTTAGAATAAGACTAACGTAAGAAAATGTGGAAAAAGTCAAGGTGTCTGTATACTTTCCGAATGCACTGTATCATATCATGATACAGTATATTGTTTTGTCACTCAAACCAGAGAACAGTACTGTATCTTGAATGTCTGCTATTTTCAGTGTATATATATATATATACAGTGGAGCAAATAAATATTTAGTCAGCCACCAATTGTGCAAGTTCTCCCAGTTAAAAAGATGAGAGAGGCCTGTAATTTTCATCATAGGTACACTTCAACTATGACAGACAAGATGAGAAAAAAAATTCCAGAAAATCACATTGTAGGATTTTTTATGAATTTATTTGCAAATTATGGTGGAAAATAAGTATTTGGTCACCTACAAACAAGCAAGATTTCTGGCTCTCACAGACCTGTAACTTCTTCTTTAAGAGGCTCCTCTGTCCTCCACTCGTTACCTGTATTAATGGCACCTGTTTGAACTTGTTATCAGTATAAAAGACACCTGTCCACAACCTCAAACAATCACACCCCAAACTCCACTATGGCCAAGACCAAAGAGCTGTCAAAGGACACCAGAAACAAAATTGTAGACCTGCACCAGGCTGGGAAGACTGAATCTGCAATAGGTAAGCTGCTTGGTTTGAAGAAATCAACTGTGGGAGCAATTATTAGGAAATGGAAGACATACAAGACCACTGATAATCTCCCTCGATCTGGGGTTCCACGCAAGATCTCACCCCGTGGGGTCAAAATGATCACAAGAACGGTGAGCAAAAATCCCAGAACCACACGGGGGACCTAGTGAATGACCTGCAGAGAGCTGGGACCAAAGTAACAAAGCCTACCATCAGTAACACACTACGCCGCCAGGGACTCAAATCCTGCAGTACCAGACGTGTCCCCCTGCTTAAGCCAGTACATGTCCAGGCCCGTCTGAAGTTTGCTAGAGAGCATTTGGATGATCCAGAAGAAGATTGGGAGAATGTCATATGGTCAGATGAAACCAAAATATAACTTTTTGGTAAAAACTCAACTCGTCGTGTTTGGAGGACAAAGAATGCTGAGTTGCATCCAAAGAACACCATACCTACTGTGAAGCATGGGAGTGGAAATATCATGCTTTGGGGCTGTTTTTCTGCAAAGGGACCAGGACGACTGATCCGTGTAAAGGAAAGAATGAATGGTGCCATGTATCGTGAGATTTTGAGTAAAAACCTCCTTCCATCAGCGGAGGTAGCGGTCCTGCTGCTGGGTTGTTGCCCTCCTACGGCCTCCTCCACGTCTCCTGATGTACTGGCCTGTCTCCTGGTAGCGCCTCCATGCTCTGGACACTACGCTGACAGACACAGCAAACCTTCTTGCCACAGCTCGCATTGATGTGCCATCCTGGATGAGCTGCACTACCTGAGCCACTTGTGTGGGTTGTAGACTCCGTCTCATGCTACTACTAGAGTGAAAGCACCGCCAGCATTCAAAAGTGATCAAAACATCAGCCAGGAAGCATAGGAACTGAGAAGTGGTCTGTGGTCACCACCTGCAGAACCACTCCTTTATTGGGGGTGTCTTGCTAATTGCCTATAATTTCCACCTTTTGTCTATTCCATTTGCACAACAGCATGTGAAATTTATTGTCAACCAGTGTTGCTTCCTAAGTGGACAGTTTGATTTCACAGAAGTGTGATTGACTTGGAGTTACATTGTGTTGTTTAAGTGTTCCCTTTATTTTTTTGAGCAGTGTATATATATATATATATATATATATATATATACACATGTATATGGATAGTTTGCAGTAAAAAATAAAAGTTAAGAAAATTGAAAAATTGTTTAATCACATGGGGGCAGTGTACACACACACACACACACACACACACACACACACACACACACACACACACACACACACACACACACACACACACACACACACACACACACACACACACAAACAAATCTCCTCTGTGGTTGTAATAGATAGAGCTACATTTGCATGGCTGGAGGAATGTCTAGAAGAGAGGATGTTTCAGGAAACTGGAGGCCTGAACAACAGGATTCCAGAGTACCAGGCAGCCACCAACTCCTCCGTAGGGCTCTGACGGGCCGCGCCCCTCATTTCATGGTTGTGGTTCCGGAACTGACATGGCCAGTCATTTTTAGCATATACATTTCAACAACATGCTGGTTAACGTTGAATAAAAAAAAAAGTGATATAAGAAGAAAAAAAGTCAAGAGTTCAAGACTGTACATACCGGTGTTGGGTGGAAAAAACGACTTATCCCATACAGCATTGAGGTATATGTCATCCAGTCACAGAGCAGATGCAAGTCACGTGATCTGCTGTCAGCTGCCGTCATGTGTTCGCTGGCGGATCACGTGGCTTGTATCTGCTCTGTGATTGGACAATACAATCCGCAAGGCTCACTACTTCAACATACGAACGGTCTTGCAATCTCGGGAGAAAATAGAATGTTGCACAGTAATATCGCTATCGCTAATATTTATTATCACAACGGGTTCCAAGCATTGAGGATCCACTTCCTGGAACTGCTTGTCGGTGCCCTATCATCCTCCTCACTTTCACTAATTTCCCCATTCACCTTTAAGTTGCTGTATAAGGGGAAATAAAAACATATAACCTGCTAGCTTGATATACCACTGGTGTATTTATGTGGTTCTTACTGAATTAAATGTATTTGTTGGATGTGTGTGAGTGGATGACAACTCCAGGCAGTGCTACAGCTTGTTTGTGTCAAACTGCACAGACAAGGGCTGCGTTTCAAACACGTAAAAGACGTGTTTGAAGACGGGATTCCCCCGTCGGTCCAAACAATTAGCCAAGCAAGGGAAGTTGGCAACGTAAGCCCCTCAGCCCTCGTTTGTGATCGAGTGTACAATTCTGTTCCCTCCGGGGCCCGAAACACCCCATAATTCAATTTGCGATAATTGTACGTACATCCGCTAAGAAAAGTCAGACAAAACTTACAACCAACATCAATATGGAGAAGTCAACATACAAGTGTAAGTAAAAAACGAATGTAAATAAGTTATGCTACTAATGCATATGACGGCACAAACACGTATCGTAAAAGTAAGGATGTTTTTGTTTGGTTAGCTTTTGGAAACGTTAGCTAGTGCATACAACCTTCCCTGGCATCATTTCTGATTTACCAGATATTGTCGAATGGCTAGTACTCGATGTCTGCGGATGCATTGTCTTCTAGCCAATATATGAAATACAATCATAATTGACTGTACCACATGTAAAACACACACAGCAGCTATGGGTGGTTCCATGATGACTGAAAACACAACTGTGGGACGAACGAGTGACGAATTTCCGGGCAAGGAATTTATTCCTCCCTCACCCATTGCCCTGCAAGTGTCAATTCATCATACGTCATGATACGTCTTCAGAACTGTCCACTTAATTTGAGGGCTGAGGGGAGAGGGTGTCTTTTACTTGTTTGGAACACAGCCAAGTAGGGAATTCAAGAAGTGATGTTTCTGTGGATGCTCCAGATGACCTTACTACACCATCGGAATGAACTCAATTCAGTGAGGAGAACTGCCACGGGGTAAAAAGGTAAATCATATTTGTCAAGCGACCTCTTGATTTGACTTCCAAATGCAGTATCTGAGACCTGCATTAATAGTATGGAGTGATGACCTATTTAGCTATCACTACATCACTGTTTCTTGACGAGACAAAATATTTCCATGCGCCCTCTTCCTCTGTCTCTAGAACAAATGCACGCTCACACACATGTACACACGTGCATTCAGACATTCTCACTCTCGCTCTATCACAAACACACACACACACACACATTCATACGCATTCACACTAGCTCATACAAATACAGTGAGGTTCTTCCTTATGAAAAAGGAAGTTGTAGAGAATATAGAGAACAGGCGGTCCAGCTGACATACTGTATCTTTGGAACAGAAAAAAGGGTAAGGAATATATCCATAACAACATTCTCTATTACATAGTGATAACTTAATAATTCTGCAACAAATTAGGGAACGATTATTTTTTAAAGTAACAGCTTACGAGAGCAATAGTGGAGCAATGAAGATAAGCATATCTATTTCCCTGTCAGTTACTGCGTATTTTACATATCATGCTAGTACTACTTTCATGCATAAGCATGAATAAACGACTTATGGTTTACATTCTATTCATAAATTTGTATTTTCAAATGTATACTATTACTTTTATTTAAATGTATACTATTACTTTTATTCAAATGTATAGTATTACTTATAAGCATTTATAATGATTTATTGATGACTACTTACAAAGCTTAACCAATATCATTAATTAATAGTTGCAGATTGACAAAGATGCTGTAAGGAAGTGAGGCAGAAGAAAGTTGATATTCGAGGATCTGTATAACAGATAGATAGGAGGGTTGTTCCATGAATAGAGAGACATGTGTCCCTTTGACGTTTTAATTAATTTGAACATAGACCACATGGAAAATTCAATAAATATATATATTTTTTTATATGAATAATGACTTGCTAAAGTGGCAAAATGTAGAATTTTGACATGCCCCTCTGTGCACCCTCTGCGACTTCTAGGAAGATTTTTAACCACTTAACACCAGACCTTTTCCAAGTTTTCACCATTATTGTAAAGCCCTAGTTGTGTTATTGCTTTGACAAAGTCATTTCTGAAGATTATTATTTAATTCATGTGATTAGATGAATCACTAAATCACATAAAATAAATCTTAAAATGCCTGTCCCTCAATTTAAGGTCAACCTTGTTATGTGAACTGGCCTCCCATTTTAATATGGTGCAACTATTCCTTTTTTTTTTTAAATAAAAAGCTGGTTCTCTTTTTGGCCATTTTGTGGTGGAAAACTGAGCACGTCAAGCATAACACGTCAACCCTGTTACCCATAGATAGACGAGCTAGAAATGTTTTAACGATTAAATTTTTTTTGTGAAGCTTGAATTCAATTGCTCCTCCCTGTGGCACACAACAAGCTTCGATTCCCCCTGTCACAAGGGATTTATGGCTGATTTAAGATGAAATCGTCAAACCTGTTACGGTCAACCCTGTTACTTTATTTGACACTTAATAGGCACTTACTACAGTATATTTTTCATTTAACCTCAAGATGGGAAAATGTATTATTTATTAAGTTGAACTCTTATGACAGAATGTTAAAATTAGGTTTCAAAAATGATATATTACACAAAGTTACACTACTCAAAAGGTGTTCATTTGGTGGAACGATCAAGGCACTTTAGAGATTTTGGGGGGGATATTGTCTGAGTTAGTTCTCTATAAAGAAATCCTGTTGTTTTAAACTTAAAGCAAGCACAGTAATTATCGTTTGATGAGAGAACACCGTGTGCTGCAGATCAACATAATTTCAAACAACAAATATTAGAGACAAAAGCTAACAACAAATCACTCCTCTTTACTCTGCTCTCTATGTATAAACCTGTATACAAATGGATAGCCAGGCTGCATACACAGTGAAAGGAGTGGGAGGAACGGACAGCTATTTCAACACATCCTCTGTACAGACCATGAACGACACTGTGGGGAATGGTTCCGAGTCAGCCTCTTGCGGCTTGATGGAGGTCTCCGCCCACCCATTCTTCACCGTAACCTACTCCCTGGTCTTCCTGGTGGGCCTGGTTCTCAACGGCTTCACGGTGCGGGTCTACTTCTGCCAAGCCCAGCGCCACCAATCCAGCGTGACAGTATATCTGCAGAACCTGGCTGCGGCAGACTTCTTCCTCAGCCTGTGTCTGCCGCTCCGCATTGCCAACTACGCCACCTACAACTCGACCCTCATGCGCCACGTCTACTGCAACTTTGGCGCCACGGCCTTCTACCTCAACATGTACGCCAGCATCCTCTTCATGGACTACATCGCAGCCAACAGGTATTTATTGATAACTGAAGTGTCCATGTCTGTCAGCCTGTATGCCATGGATTTGGTTGTTCTGTCTGATAGCACAGGCAAGAGGTTCTATAAAGAGGGAAATAGCAGTGGATAAAATGAATGGAAATGAACCTGCTAGCCAGCATAAATTATTGAGACATTTTCCCATTGTTTACAACAGATACTGTATGTGTTGTGTATATATAATCTTTATCCATTTAATTTTCTTGGACTGTAAAGAGAAAAGGCCAGCTGACCCTATCAAATGCCTTTACCACATCCAGTGACACAACTACAGCAATCTTGTTTGATTTGGATATGTGAATCAAGTTGAATAGTCTTCTTGTGAAGCTGCGTGTCATCAGCGCTAGCTACCCTTCAAATGTATAATTTTTTGTTGTTGCACATTTCACATTCAAAAAGGTGCACATTTCACTGACACCATTCAGGTTGGCAGCCATGTTCATGAATACAACATCAGCAAGACTCAGTAATGAGTCGGTTCTCAATTCCTCTCACCCCTGCTAAGTCATCCTACTGCCTACAGGTACCTGAAGATCGTCCGTCCTCTGGAGACCCACACCCTGCAAAGGGTGCGCGCCGCCCGCTACATCTCCATGGCAACCTGGGTCACCCTTCTGGCCTCGTCATCTGCGTACCTGACCGTATCCCTCCTCACCACTTGGGGTGCAGATCTCATCCCCGGGACCATAGGCTGCGACGCCCTCCACAGCACCCAGCTTCAACTGCTCTACAAGATCATCCACAGTTTCTCGGCGGCCATCTTCCTCTTCGTTCTGTTTTCCCTCCTCTTCTTTTACTGGGGCACCATCCTCAGGCTGCGGCAAGCACAGCTGAACCAGCAGAAACATCCTTCCTGTGGATCCGGAAGCAACCTCAGCCGCTCCAAGAGAAACATGCTAGTTCTGGTCGCTGTGTTCTGTGTGTGCTTCGTGCCGTACCACCTGGTGCGCCTGCCCTACGCCTTCCTCCGGCCCTTCTTGCACAACTGTTACTGGCATCAGGCCTTCTACTACATGAAGGAGCTGACCGTGCTGCTGTCAGTCCTCAATGCCTGCCTGGACCCACTCATCTACTTCATCTTCTGTAAGTCCTTCAGGGCCCAGCTGGGCATACAGAAGCGTTTTAGTACGTCAATGGAACAGCCAGACAGTACAGCCCCACCGCCAGGAGCTAGGAGAATTAGCCAGGGGAACCTGACCACCCTGCCACGCACCCAGACAAGGACGTCGTTAAGTATGTCGAGACGGGCCAGTGTCATTTAGGACACACCGCACTGCCCTCCTCTGGTACATTTTCTATCTACTGTATATATTTTTAAAGCAGCTCTTCTGCACACCTAGAAATTATTAGAACTTTGTTTTGGGGAAAAAAAGATGAACTGCCTAGAATGTCAATACTTCTTTTGGAGGCTACAATTTGCTAATTTGATGTCTCTACTCAATACAGAATGTGAAATGGGTTACCTATGGGCACTCTTTGGTCTAGATAGAACATACATTTGCCTATTTGCCTTGTACCGCTATTTTGCCCTGCTGAAAGCCTAGACCTCAGACTTACATTTTCGTTTAATGATAAACTCAGACGACAGCTTGACCCTACTGACTATATGTAACCTGGGGTTTACCTTAGTGATTTAGACAGAGAAATATACTGTTTGGCCTTGTTTCTGTCCCCAAACTCTCTATTCAACCTACCTACACACACTCTCTTAATAAATGTCTCTAGTATTGTTGTTGACAAAAGTACAGTATTAAATCATTGTGCGTTCAATCAATCAAATCATGGTAACATGTACAGCCAGATTAAACACAAGAATTAGTGTATGTGCACTTTGTCTCGTATGTATTTGTAGCAAGCTCCAATAAATGATACACATTAGAAATGAGTACCTGTCCTAATTTCCATGTGTGATCAAAAGCACAGATTAGGGAACAGAAAAAGCACTTCCCTATTGAGCACATTTTATTTCTGTGCATCAGTTCCTGTAGCAGACCGCAGAATCCCACTGCAGAATTTCATGTCCTCAAAATGTAAAACCTTAAAAGCATAACATAATATAGCTAAAAGCTTTTTGTTTTTGTGTGGTATGAGGAAGGCTTTTACAAGAGGAAGTCCAACATACAGAATGCCAAAACAATATTGTCGCAAATAATAAACCTAAACATAAAATATGCAATTAAAGTGCATCCTCTTTTAAAGCGTTAGATTATATCTCAGTTTCTAATGCTAAATAGACGTGTCAAATAGGACATTTCAACCAAAAATAGGATTGTTTCAATCTACTGTACAAATGGTGAGATACGGTCAAGCAAACGTATTCCTTGGGTAAAGTGGGATAAAAATGTTTTTTTTAAATGGTTAGACTGTTTTTCAAACTACAAATTGGTGAGATTCAGAATGGAAATACTTTGTTGGCTTCCTTCTACCGGTCACTGACTGTCTAGGATGTGTAGTCTGGGTGTATACGCCAAAGAAGTTGAACATGAAACTCATAGTGTTCACCACTTCCTGTAATGTCTGATTTTAAACAGACGGTGACGTCAATGACTCAGCTGAAAACCAACAAACAGACACAACGGAAGAGTGACATTTAAAGTAAGGTTCAATTATTTATTTTTTAAACAAGGTTCATAGGTGTTGTACTAAGATCACTGCAGTACCCTTTTTCATGTTTTGCTGGCTCGCCTTAGTTTTCTAAACTGATGATTTGTATGGCCTAACCACACTGGGATTTTTTTTGTCTGTCAAAGGTACATGTTGTGTTAGACTATCTACTCCCCAATTGATGATGACGCTTCCCACAAACTCCACCGATGACACCATCCCTCAGTGCGTCGTCAATGACCAGATGGAGCCTTTCAGCGTGCTCTACACCCTGGTCTTTCTCATCAGCATGGCTGCCAACCTGGTGGCTCTGTGGGTGTTCGTACACAGCTACAATGCCAAGAAGAGCATCAATGTCTACCTGGTCAATCTCCTGACCGCTGACCTCCTGCTCACCCTGGCCCTACCCTTCAAGTTGGCCAAAGACCTGGGTGTGGCGACCTGGGGCCTCATGGTCTTCCACTGCCAGGTGAGCGCCGTGGTAGTCTACATCAGCATGTATGCGTCCATCTTCTTCCTCACCTTCATCAGCGTTGACTGCTACATTCAGATCAGGTATTATTATGGTTTTGAAACTGTCTTTTGAACTTATTTTAATGTTGTACTATTGTTAATTATTCTGTAAGGATTATTAGCATTTTTTAGTCAAATGTTTTGCTAGAATTAGAGGCACTTTAAACAGTGATTGATTGATTTATTGATTGATTGACCAGCCGGAGCTCCAGACTGTTCCGTATACAGGAAGTGGGCTTCGCCAGGCTGATGTCAGTGGTGGTGTGGCTACTTGTGCTCCTCATCATGGTGCCCAACATGGCCCTGCCCATCCAGGACGTCCAAGAGAGGGAATTCCTGAGCTGCTCCAAGCTGAAGCAAGAGGTGGGACTCCACTGGCACGGCCTTGCAGTCTTCCTCTGTACCATCCTGTTCCTCAACGCGTCCACGGCCGTCCTCATCTCCAACGGTCTGGTGCTAAAGAGGCTGCTGGCGAGCAGGAATGACCCTGACCAGTGGTGCCATGCTCGCCGTGCCACCATCAATGTTACGGCGGTGACGGCAGCGTACGTGGTGTGCTTCGTGCCGTACCATGTGGTACGGACGCCCTATACGCTAGCCCAGACTGAGGTCATCACTCCAGACTGCCAGACCAAGAGGCACCTCTTCCTGGCCAAGGAGTCCACATTACTGCTGGTGGTACTGCACCTCTGCCTGGACCCCGTGCTCTACTACTACTTCTCCAAGGCATTCAGACAGAGGGTCAGGGAGGTGTTCAGGAGTAGGAGGAGCAGGCGGGATTCGAACACCAACCCAACACCTGACCCTGCAGCTGAAGACTTGAAGCTGCAGCCAATAACTGCCACGGAGTAGGAGAGAGAGAGGGGTTGACAAAGAGAAAGAAACAGAGAGAGAGAAAGAGAATGTTCACGGCATGAAAAATGTCGCAGCAACGTTTTACAAACCACTTTCCAATAGAGTAGCCTATAGGCCTAGACAAAAATGATTCTTCGCTGTTAGGTGTTAGATGTTATGATTGCATTGTTTTATATTTCATTGTTGCATGATCACACTGAATAAAAGTAACAGATGATTGCTTATTTTTTCACTATATTCCTGCATTTGAAAACATTTTGACATAGTGCAGTGAAAAATTATCAGTTTTATAATGGTATTCTACACATTTTGTCATTAGATTTAGAGAAAATGTTTCAGTTTTAAAGCTAATTTCCTGCCATTCTACACTTTTTTGTTATGGGGCAGGATCCCCCCAGTTTTATAGCTCATCTCATGCTTTTGTTCATATTTTGCTAGCACACGGTGTCCCTGACTAGCAAGCTAGCTAGTTAGCTAACACACAATGTCGCTCTAGCCTCTCGGTAGACAGTGTCCTTCGCCCCCACCTGTCGGGTATGGTTTTCTCCGGTATGCAGCAGACGGGAGGTGTGGGCGACACCGTGTACTAACTAACTAAAAGCTAGCACATAGTGTTGCTAACTAGCTAGCTAGCTAGCTAGCTAGCTAGTTAGCTAGCTAGTTAGCTAGCATATGGTGTCGCCCCAGCCTCCGGTAGACAGTGTCCTTCGCCACCTGTTTTCCCGCAGTTCTGTTAACAAAGGTGGGGACAGGTGTTTGGCAGGTGGGAGCGAATGACACAGTCTACTGGTTAATACTTTTATTTCCCTTTAAACCCACATTCAAAAGTGTTACAAGCTTGAAGATGTCGTGCTTGATGGGAGGCATTCATGCAGGAACCAATTGGATGCTCAAGGGAGGCATTCCTGCAGATGCAGTAATGGAGCCTTTCAGGAACTGGTTAAGTAACCTGGCCCTGCTTTCGTGCAGTGTGTCATGTGGTCAAATTAACTTCCATCAATCAAAAAAATCAAGCGCAATCAACTTGACATTCGTGACTCTGCTTGAAGAACACATGAGAACATGTCTGGAGAAGTATTGGCAGGGGTGGTAGCAGAGAGAAACTGCAATTCGATTGAAGGGGAATGGCCAAACAATCAAACTTTACTCGGTGTGATCGCAGCTGTGCTGTAACTGGGTCAGAGATGGTAGGAGACAGTGACTGAGAAGAAAGCATAGCAAGTACGAGCATAGCGGACAAATAAAAAGGGAGAGAAGGAAAAAATTTAAACAAAGCGGGAGAGAAAGGGAGTAGGGGTTTGAAGGGGAGCAGGAAGTCTATGGAGGATATGAAGAAAAGGATGATTGAGGAAAGCAACAGAGTTTCCAACGTCAGAGGCAGTTCAGTGGTAGAGAGTGCCGAGGAGGAAGGGCAAGATAAGTTGCGAGGGGATCATGGAGGTCAGGAGGAGCCAATTTGATTCTGAAGTTTAGAGAGGAAGGGGGAGGTGGGGCAATGAGTCCGATAAGGTTGACGGCTGTGATAAAAGAGTTGATTGGGGAAGTTGTCAATACAAAAGGGTTAAGAGATGGGAGCTTGTTGGTGTTCTGCAAAGACATGGGGCGGAGGCAAAAAGCTCAGAGTGAAGCAAATAGGAAACTGTAAGGTGGTGTGGAGGAGCTGGACTGATCAAGCATTGGGGTGATAACAGGAGTGCCTGTGAGTGTTAGCACTAAAGAGGTAAGTGACAACTTGAGAGGAAGCGTTCCAGTGAATGTTCAAAGATGGCAAGCAACAAGGGATGAAGTGAGGGTAGATAGCCCGTCTATTCTGTTACATTTCACGGACAGGATACTGCCAAATAAAGTAACCACAGGATATATGAGTTATTATGTGAGGGCTTATATACCAAAGCATTTAAGATGTTCTAACTGTCAGAGGTTTGGGCATGTGGCAACAGCCTATAAAGAGAGAAAGACGTGTGCCAGGTGTGTAGGGGAGCATGAGTATGGTAACTGTGTCAATGGTGTACAACCAAAGTGCTGCAGCTGTAGGTGTGCTCATAGTGTGGTGTAGGGTGGGTGTGAGGCAATGAAGCAGGCATTGGAGGTGCAACAAGTGAGAGAAGGGTGTCATATGGTGAGGCGGTGAGGGAGGTCCAGGTCCAGGGAGATACAGGTTCAAGGAAGAGATGGGTTGGAGCATCTAGACCAGGGATTACGGGGCAGGTGGGCAGAGATATCGTATACAGTTGAAGTTGGGAGTTAACTGTACATACACCTTAGGCAAATACATTTAAACTCAGTTTTTCACAATTCCTGACAATTAATCCCAGTAAAAATTCCCTGTCTTAGGTCAGTTAGGACCACCACTTTATTTTAAGAATGTGAAATGTCAGAAGAATAGCAGAGAGAATTATTTATTTCAGCTTTTATTTCTTTCATCACATTCAGGGTGGGTCAGAAGTTTACATACACTCAATTAGTATTTGATAGCATTGCATTTAAATGGTTTAACTTCGGTCAAACATTTCGGGTAGACTTCCACAAGTTTCCAACAATAAGTTGGGTGAATTTTGGCCCATTCCTCCTGACAGAGCTGGTGTAACTGAGTCAGGTTTGTAAAGGCCTCCTTGCTCACACACACTTTTTCACTTCTGCCCACACATGTTCTATAGGATTGAGGTCAGGGCTTTGTGATGGCCACTTCAATACCTTGACTTTATTGTCCTTAAGCCATTTTGCCACAACTTTGGAAGTATGCTTGGGGTCATTGTCCATTTGGAAGACCCACTTGCGACCAAGCTTTAACTTCCTGACTGATGTCTTGAGATGTTGCTTCAATATATCCACATAAATTTCCTCCCTCATGATACCATCCATTTTGTTTAGTGCACCAGTCCCTCCTACAGCAAAGCACCCCCACATCATGATGCTGCCACTCCCGTGCTTTACGGTTGGGAGGGTGTTCTTCGACTTGCAAGCATCCCCCTTTTTCCTCCAAACATAACGATGGTCATTATGGCCAAACAGTTCTATTTTTTGTTTCATCAGACCAAAAAGTACGATCTTTGTCCCCATGTGCAGTTGTAAATTGTAGTCTGGCTTTTTTATGGCGGTTTTGGGGCAGTGGCTTCTTCCTTGCTAAGCAGCCTTTCAGGTTATGTCGATATAGGACACGTTTTACTGTGGATATAGATACTTTTGTACCGCTTTCCTCCAGCATCTTCACAAGGTCCTTTGCTGTTGTTCTGGGATTTATTTACACTTTCCACAGCAACGTACGTTCATCTCTAGGAGACAGAACGCGTCTCCTTCCTGAGCGGTATGACGACTTCGTGGTTCCATTGTGTTTATATTTGCGTACTATTGTTTGTACAGATAAACAGACATTTGTACAGACATTTGGAAATTGCTCCCAAGAATGAACCAGACTTGTGGAGGTCTAATATTTTTTGCTTTGGTCATCATCTTTTGAAATGCAAGAGAAAGTGTAACGGCTGTCGTCCTCTTCTTCCTCTGAAGAGATGTAGCAAGGATCGGACCAATACGCAGCGTGGTAGGCGTCCATGTTTTAATAGGGAAAACTGAACATGAACACAAAAACAATAAACGTGAACAAACCGAAACAGTCCCGTGTGGCACAAACACTGACACAGGAAACAATCACCCACAAAATACCCAAAGAACATGGCTGCCTAAATATGGTTCCCAATCTGAGACAACAATAAACACCTGCCTCTAATTGAGACCCAATCTAGGCAAACATAGACTTACATAAACACCTAGAATGAACACAAACCCATAAATCTACAAAAAACCCTAGACAGTACAAACACCCTAGACGAGACAAAACACACACAAACCACCCTCGTCACACCCTGACCTAACCAAAATATTTAAAGAAAACAAAGAATACTCCGGTCAGGGCGTGACAGAAAGGCCATAATGTATTATTCCAGCCAGGCGCAATTTTGATTTTGGACACTACATGGCTGCAGTGTATGTGCAACGTTTTAGACTGATCCAATGAACCATTGTATTTCTGGTCAACATTTTGTATCAAGACTGCCCAAATGTGCCTAATTGGTTAATTAATAACTTTTCAAGTTCATTATTGTGCACTCTCCTCAAACAATAGCATGGTATTATTTCACTGTTATAGCTACGGTAAATTGGATAGTGCAAATAGATTAACAATAATTTAAGCTTTCTGCCAATATCATATATTGGCAGAAATGTCTATATGTCTATGTCCTGGGAAATGTTCTTGTTACTTACAACCTCATGCTAATTGAATTAGCCCACGTTAGCTAAACCGTCCTGTGTGGGACCCACCGATCCTGTAGAGGTTAATCCCATTGGGAACTTGTGGTCAATCCTCAAGAGGCGGGTGGACAAACAAAAACCCACAAATTCTAACAAACTCCAAGCATTGATTATGCAAGAATGGGCTGCCATCAGTCAGGATGTGGCCCAGAAGTTAATTGACAGCATGCCAAGGTGGATTTCAGAGGTCTTGAAAAAGAAGGGTCAACACTGCAAATATTGACTCTTTGCATCAACTTCATGCAATTGTCAATAAAAGCCTTTGACACTTATGAAATGCTTGTAATTATATTTCAGTATTCCATAGTAACATCTGACAAAAATATCTAAAGACACTGAAGTAGCAGACTTTGTGAAAATTAATATGTCATACTCCAAACTTTTGGCCAAGACTGTACATGTAGGTAGGGTTAAAGTGACTATGCATAGATAATAAACAGCGAGTAGCAGCAGTGCAAAAACAAAGGGGGGGGGGGGTGTATCAATGCAAATAGTCCAGGTGGCCATTTGATTAATTGTTCAGCAGTCTTCAGCAGGCTTGGGGGTAGAAGCTGTTAAGGAGCCTTTTGGTCCTTGCCTTGGCGCTCCGATACCGCTTGCCGTGTGGTAGCAGAGAGAACAGTCTATGACTTGGGTAACTGGAGTCTTTGACATTTTCTTGGGCCTTCCTCTGACACGCCTAGTATATACACTATCGTTCAAAAGTTTAGGGTCACTTAGAAATGTCCTTGTTTTTGAAAGAAGACATTGTTAATGTTGTAAATAACTATTGTAGCTGGAAACGGCAGATTTTTAATGGAATATCTACATAGGCGGACAGAGGCCCATCATCAGCAACCATCACTCCTGTGTTCCAATGGCACATTGTGTTAGCAAATCCAAGTTTATAATTTTATATCTCTCAGAGTCAAGCAAATGTTCAAGGGAGAGATGGGTAGGTGCATCTAGACCGGGGATAACGGGGCAGGTGGGCTGAGATATGACATGGGAAGAGATTTGAGATTACCTCAATGTATTACTGGATGTTAGTTATGTTGGTAATACTACAATGGCATGGAATGCTCGAAGCTTGTTGGCTAATGGGCAGTAGTTCCAGCAGTTTGTTGTGGATATGCCAGCTAAGCCGACATCAGAGTTTATCATACAGGTTATGTAGTGGTTTGTAATGGACAGAGATGTAGGGGGAAGGGCGGGGGGATGCCACCTTCATAAAGCAAGGACTGCCTTACAAGATGCTAGGCAAAGGTATTGAACAGGAACATGTGGTGGTGGAGATGTGGCTGAGGGGTGCTAGTGAACTACTATAATCCTTGTCAGATATTGGACCTGGAACTGCTGGAGAGGGTGGAGGGCCAGGATAGAAGTAAGGTAATGTGGTGTGGGGATTTTAATGCCCACACTCTGGTATCTAGTGCAACGGCAGGAATCTGTGTGTGGGAGGTATGGGAGGAGTCGACAGTAGGGAGTGATCCTTATCCTTACTGTATGCACAGTAGGCCGGAGGGAGGAGGTGTCAGTGGATGGAGTAGGCAGGTTGGTGTTTGGAAGAGCAAAGTGGAACCAGTTTCAGGAGCTGATGAGTGAGCAGGTGTTGGCTCGGTGGATATAAGAGGGTATGTGGATACGATGAATAACTGGGTAACTCAGTAACTGGGGGCAGCTACTGAGGATATACCTAAGAGTTCAGGCAGGAGGAGGAGGAAAGCAGTCCGATGGTGGACGGAGGAGTGTGGGGCAATGGTGAGTAGGATATTTAGAGTGCTGAAAAGGACGCATAACTTCCAACATCTGATTCAGTATAAGCACACCTAGGCCCTGGTGAGGAGAACTAAGAGGTCATGTTGGCGTCGGTTCCGTGACACCATTGGGAGGGCGACACCTGTGGGAGAGGTTTGGGGGATGATTAAGAGGATGAGTGGGGTCAGAAGGGAGTGGGACTATCCAGTGTTGACGAGTGAGGAGGATATGGTAGTAACAGATGAGGAGAAGGCAGAGATGATGGCCAAAGCGTTTGTCCAAGTGCATAGCTCGGTAAATTTGTCAGAGGGGCAGAGAGAGAACGAGGAGGGAGAACCCTGGAGTGCTGGATAGGAGGGAGGATGTAAACTACGCGTTGAATGCACCATTTACCATGGGAGAGATGAAAAGGGTAACAGGCAAGGCTGTTAATCTGAGAAAGATGAGGTGTGCTATGTTATGTTGGCCCATTTTAGTAATGAGGCACTGGATAAGGTATTGGTGTTGTACAACAGAGTGTGGGAGGAAGGGAAACTACCAGGCAACTGGAAGAAGGCAGTAGTGGTACCAATCTGGAAGCCAGAGAACGACCCAAAGAGGCCAACAAGCTATTGGCCAATAGCTTTAACATCACATGCATGTAAGATTATGGAACATATTACTACAGAGCGACTTACTTATTTCCTGGAGAGCAGGGGGTTAGTATCGCCACATCAGGGGCTCAGAGGCTCCCGAGTGGTGCAGCATTCTAAGGCACTGCATCTCAGTGCTAGAGGCGTCACGACAGACCCTGGTTCCAGGCTGTATCACAACCGGCCATGATTGGGAGTCCCATAGGGCGGTGCACAATTGGCCCAGCGTCGTCTGGGTTTGGCCGGGGTAGGCCGTCATTGTAAATAAGAATTTGTTCTTAACTGACTTACCTAGTTAAATAGGTTAAATAAAAAATTAAGAAATTATCAATAAAATCAGAGTGGGTTCAGGAAGGGGAAGGGAACTATGGACCCAGGAGCAACGTACAACTGGATAAAGGACTTCCTGTTTGGAAGGTCTATCCAGGTGAGGGTGGGGAAGTCTCTGTCAGGCAGCTACCTAGTGGATAACGGTACACCGCAGGGGAGCGTGATTAGTCCTCGGTTGTTCTCAATCATGATCAATAAGGTTTACTCTCAGGTACGGACGGATATTGGGAGGTCGTTATTTGCAGATGATGGGGTCATGGAAGAGGGGAAGAAATGTGCCATACATACTGTAGTCAGGAAAGTACAGGAAGCAATTGATGTGGTAGAGCGGTAGGCATTAATGTGGGGATTCAGGTTCTCTGTAGAGAAAACTCTGACAGTGTTCTTTACCAGGAGGAAGGTGGGAGATGAGGTACGATTTAAGTTATATGGGATAAACTTGGAGAGGGTGGGGGCCCTCAGGTTCCTCGTGGTGTACTTTGACATTAGGCTGACCTGGGCAAAACAGTTTGAGAGAGTGGTGGGAAAGTGTAAGGTGCTAAATAGGATAAACTGTCTTATGGGAAAGGAGTGTGGAGCTGGGCGTTCCTCATCGAGGGCCATGTATGTTGCATTGATCCGATCTGTAATAGACTATGGCAGTATAGCGTATGGTCCGGCAGCCCTATGGTAGAAAAATGACAAGATTATGTTATAATACTCTTTATGCTTCGATGAGTACTCTATCTTCTGTGTGAGTGTGACTGCATTCCATAGAATAAGTTGGTGTTTGTAACCTGAGATAGCCTGGAGAGGTAGAACTGGCAATTAATTATTGGGTCAACCTACAGTGACATGGGGTGTCTCATCCTGTGAAAGGGATTTTACAGGCATGCTGGGAACATGAGCGAGGACAGAACACGAGCTTTGGGTGGGTGAGTAATACCCAGATGAGGGAGATGGGACTGTATGGAAGGGAGTTTAGTCCAACGGTAGCTATTCCTGTGAATCCACCATGGCTGCTCCCGCCTCCAGTAGTCTAGCAGTGTTGGGGAGATTGTGGAAAGATAGGGAGGGTGTTGATCCATCTGATTTGTTTAATAGACGTCTGGATACTGTATATCAGGATTCTGTGGCCATTTGCACAGATGGTTCAAAAGATCCAAGGACAGGACATACTGGGTCAGCATTTGCAGTGAAGAAATGTGGGGTGGCAGTAAAGAAATGTATTACGGATCATCTGGCTGTATATACGTCGGAGCGGATGGCCATACTGTTGGCCTTGCAGTGGGTGGAGGAAGTCAAGTCAGACATAGTAGTTACTTGCTCTAATTCAAGTGCAGTGTTGAGTCTGCAGTCCCATTGCAGGGTTAGACAGATGGGTATACAGACAAGCTTTATCTGGGTCCCAGCCCATTTAGGTGTGAAGGGGAATGAGGCAGTTGATGTACTGGCTAAACAAGCACTTAATAGTGGGGTTGTTGATGTTGTCGTGTCAATGAGCAAGCCAGATTGAAAAAGCCTGATATGGACAGTGGTGGTGCAGAGATGGCAGGAGCAGTGGAATAGAGATACTAAGGGCAGGCAGAGCCCCACCGGTTTTGAGACCCACATCTTTAGCAAAAAAATAATAATCTATATATTTTGGAGGGGCTTGCATGTTATTTTGGCATTAATACATGTCACATATCAGTTTGCAAACAATGTAAAAAAAAATCCAAGATGGTGTAGCAGTCAGATGTGTTTGTCTTGTCCCATGTAAATAGTCGGTTTCGTCGCTTTTTTCGTATATATTTTTTATCTCACTTTCCACCTATGATCTAAATATACTTTCCTGCAACCCGCCTTACCCAATGTGGTACGGATCTGCTATTGTTGTACGTTATAACTGGAACCTCCATCAAGAACTAGCCAGCTAACTAGCTAGTAGTCACTGCGGTCTTCACCTTTAGCTCAGACAACAGCCAGCTTTAGCTCGGTCAATAACTGCCAGTCTACACAGCGCGATATCAACCCAGAGCATATCGGACTGCTTTTCTCCACCACATCACTGGATTCCTGGCACAAACTCTGGGCCATTACACCAGATCATCGCAGCTAGCTAGCTGCAACCCAGTGGCTAACGCCTCTGTCCCGAAGCAAGCACCAGTTAGCCTTGAGCTAACCTCGAGCTAGGCCCATCTCCCGGCTAGCCGAAGAGGTATACCTGCTAACTAATTCGTGGGCTACAATACCTCTTTTGCCAATTGGCCTGGACCCTTTATTGCTGACACGGAGCCCCGCTGATCCATCACGACTGGTCTGCCGACGTAATCATCCGATGTGGTTTCAGACTTTTCCGTTGTGATGTTGCCGAAGAGCCATCTGCTATCCCCGGCCCGCAAGCATTCTGAATGCCGTGCTTCCCGCTCGCCTAGCATAGTAGCGCCTACCGAACGGCTCCCTGACTCACCTATTGCTGCTTATTGGACCCTATGATCACTTGGTTACACATGCATCTCTCTAATGTCAACATGCCTTGTCTTCTGCTGTTTCAGTTAGTTATTGTTTTATTTCACTGTAGATTTTATTTCACCACGAGCAATACCTGTCAAACTGAGACATTTCTCACAAAACACAGGGATGCTGATTCGCACAGAACTAGTATTATCAGATGACTTTGGATTTGCCAACAGTAGGTTATTCTGGGCAGGGGCGCAACTGTCACTGGGGACGGGGGGACATGTCTCCCCCCACATTCTGAAATAGCATTTTTGCCCCCTCAGTTTTATCATTGGAATGTGAAACAAAAATAGGCAAGGGTGTGCTTTAAGACCATGCGGAGGCCTCCGAACGGTCGGGTAGGCTGTTTTAAGTGTTTATCTGACTGGATAAAATATATGGACAAAATATATACAATAGCAATCAAAAGTCTGGACACACATACTCATTCCAGGGTTTTTCTTTATTTTTGACTATATTGTAGAATAATAGAGAAGACAACAAACTATGAAACACACATGGAATCATGTATTAACCCAAAAAGTGATATATATCAAAATACATTTTATATTTGAGATTCTTCAAAGTAGCCACCCTTTGCCTTGATGACAGCTGACACTTGGCAGTGTGCAATTTAAATTTACCACAGGTGGACTTCAATCAAGTTTTAGAAACATCTCAAGGATGATCAATGGAAACAGGATGTACCTGAGCTCAATTTTGAGTCTCACAGCAAAGGGTCTGAATATGTAAATAAGGTATTTTTTGTATATATTTATAAAAATGTCTATACCTGTCTTCGCTTTGTCATTATGGGGTATTGTGTTTAGACTGATGAGGATTTTTATTTATTTAATACATTTTATAATAAAGCTGTCACGTAACAAAATGTGGAAAAATAATATAGACTTAATAAATATCGACTGAATACTTTCCAAAGGCCATATATATATATATATATATATAGTCCCCCCACTTCTAAAACCAAAGTTGCGCCTCTGGGTTGAATTGTTGTAAACATGTAACAATTACTGACATGGCAGAATCGG
Organism: Salvelinus alpinus; assembly: GCF_045679555.1. Taxonomy (NCBI): domain Eukaryota; kingdom Metazoa; phylum Chordata; class Actinopteri; order Salmoniformes; family Salmonidae; genus Salvelinus; species Salvelinus alpinus. The sequence goes on along the minus strand of NC_092106.1, from coordinate 2,321,289 downwards.
ACTGGATTAAAATTACACATGTGGTCTTCTGTGCTCGTGGACATAATTACATTACCCGACCTCCCCCAGTAAAACGAATCTTGTACAAACAGGGCTCCTACATCTACAGATTAAGTCGATATATATTCTTCATTCCCTCTGACGTTATGGAAAAATGCTGAGAAAAAAAAAATGCGTGGGCGGGATTTGAGAAATCATTGTGCTAGAAACTTCTCGAAGATAGCGAGAAGCACTCTCCCAAATGTAGAACCTTGGTTACTTGGAGATAATGAGCAAGGGGGAAATACGATCAATGTAATTTTATATCCAACGGCCATTTTAGAACAGCATCACTACGGTATACACATTTAGCTATTTCAATGACACTTGTCATAATAGCCTAACACAGATAATTAGCAACTTGGTTTTGGATTATTTGGGAGTTGGCTACCAACTGGAGATGAATTGAACACCATGGACTGGTCAGACTAATTATTTTTCCACACTTCAGACTCACCATGCCAAGTTGTCAAAAGAAAATTATATTCTCTGTTGCCGGAGTGTTGAGTTTCGGATGCGTCCTCATTATTGCGGCCGCGATGGGGACGCAGTTTTGGGTCCAGGGGACTGTTCTGTGTACAACCGGGGCGCAACTTGTAAATGCCACAGGACAAGAGCTGGATAAATTTGTCGGTAGGGTTAACTATGGTCTCTTTCACGGACAGAGAGTGAAGCAATGTGGACTTGGTGGAAGACCCTTCAGATTTTCATGTGAGTAGAAGACCCTGTGAATTGCATGAAAAGTTTGTGAAAACCGGTGTATTTAAATATTACTGCTGGGTTGAAACGGCATTCTCATTTGCGCATCTATTATGAAATTTGAATAACAATGAGACGAGCGGTCAACCACTACATTAATAATTCAAATGACTATAGATAGCCTACACCCTTGTTTTAAGTCCTATCCCTGTGACGTAAGGATCTATTTTACTAAATTAAATGGAATGTTCAGCATAAATTATCTTGGTAACATTGGCACAATATATAGCCTAATTATTGGGTGTTGGGGGGAAAAAAATCACCTTTTATAATAAAGTATTTGCAGGCTAACAATAAAATACAATACATAATGTGATTACCCAGTGGGCATACGACATGATAAAGACGTATTTTACTGGTTGAAATCCGGTCTGGACATTATATGACCAGATTAATACGTCTTCTATATGATGTCTTTTTGACATAATGCAAAATACGTCTTATTTTGGTTGATAACTGGTGTGGAGTTCAACCAAAAAACATATCTAAATGCTACTCAATTAATAGAAACAAATCTATATTAACATGTGCATAGTCTTTGTGGGCCATGCACACATTGTATATAAGACCATAAGAACCATTACAATTATATAACAATTTGAGTAATGTTCTTTTTCAGCAGGGATTTCATGATTCAGTTTAGCACATTTGGCAAACAGCTGGCAGAATGCACCAAAGCGGGTTAGGGTCTCGTGGCATACTGTATCCAGTCAACCACAGGAGGTTAGTGGCACCTTAATTGGGGGGAATGGGCTCCTGTTAATGACTGGAGCAGAATTAGTGGAATGGTATCAAGCACATGGTTTCCAGGTGTTTGATGCCATTCCATTTGCTCTGTTCTGGCCATTATTATGAGCCCTTCTACTGTCAATAGCCTCCTGTGCAGTCAACACACTTGACTCAGACCCATTCCATTTGAGTACCAGGGGACTCGGTCTCAGGGGGCTTCATGTGGGCCGAGCTCTTCCCGAGTCTGGCAGAATCATATTACTCTGGGCTCCGGCTAAAGGTACTCGGCTGAATCTACTTCAGTTTATCCGGTCCGATTGACTTTTTCAGGAATAGGACCATTTGAGGTTTTAATTCGTCAAGTGATGAAATGACTATTTTTTTTAAACAAAGAAATGTGATATTTCACCTCCAAGTCATCGAATTTGCTAGGTCATTAAAATGTCAAATTTATGAATCCTATAGTTATCAGAGATGGTCCCTAATTTAGAGAATCTCCGATGTTATAAATGCTTTTGCTTTTACCGGCTATGTTTTTCAAAGTTGCAGTCCACCCAATTGAAAAGTGCACATTCACTTCCATAACATTTGTTCTAGGCTACCAGCATGTAAGATAAGCATGCACAATAACACAGGATATCCGTACAAAAATGCACTGCTGTTAAAATGCAGTGAAACTGCAGTACAATGAAATCATGTTTTTTAAATGAAGAATATCTGGTGGCTTGCTGTGTGGCTTCTGATGGTAACCGTTTGCTTGTGTTAACTAATTGCACTGTTTTATTGTGCTGCACACTTTCTTCTGTTCCACTGAAATGCTGTTTTGATGGTCTATTATGACTAACTAAATTTGGTTTCAGAATTTAACAAATAACATGTAGGCCACCTATTTCTTATGGTGGTTCGTTTCTTTACTATCAATTAAGGAGAGACAAACGTATCACACAAGTCAGAGTTATACTTAAACTAAATCTTTAATCACTTATTAACAAGGGAGCAAGTCAATACAACACGCACATAAAGTCAATCGATTGACTGCTCTACGATAATGATGGCTGGTCGACGATTCACTGCTCAGATGATTCGTTGAGAGCCCGAGACAAAAAGTACAAAGGTCTTTTTATAGCAGCCAAGATACACCCCTTTCAACCTACATGACGAACAACAGATATTTAGAATGGGTCACAAGGTTAAGATTTGTATGGAAGACAGTATCTGCTGTGTCAACAGTTATCTTTCATTGTACAGACCAGGGTCTGGCCCTGGGGTCATCTCTCCCTGTTACCATATAGAACAGAAACATTAACACATGCTCTGGAATCCGGTCTCTTTAGGTTTTATCACCCAAAAGAGAGCATAGATCTCCTGTCAGTGTTACACACAGAGATTAGCGTTCTAACAACCCCGTATTCTGTTGCATAAAAGAGCCATTGGATGCAATAAAAGTATTATAACATCATCTTGCAATTTTCCACCGTGGTCTCTTATTTCAAATCAAATTGTATTTGTCACATGTGGCGAATACAACAGGTGTAGACCTTACAGACCTTACTTACAAGCCTTTAACAATGCAGTTTTAAGAAAAATACCTGCTAAGTAAAAAATAAAGTAACACATAATTAAAGAGCAGCAGTAAAATAACAATAGCGAGGCTATATGCAGGGGATCAATGTGCGGGGGCACCAGTTAGTTGAGGTAATTGAGGTATATTGTACATGTAGGTAGAGTGATTAAAGTGACAATGCATGGTTAATTAACAGAGAGTAGCAGCAGCGTAAAAGAGAGAGGGGGGGGGGGGCAATGCAAATAGTCTGGGTAGCCATTTGATTAGCTGTTCAGGAGTCTTATGGCTTGGGGGTAGAAGCTGTTTAGAAGCCTCTTGGACCTAGATTTGGCATTCCGGTACTGCTTGCCGTGCGGTAGCAGAGAGAACAGGCTATGACTAGGGTGGCTGGAGTCTTTGACAATTTTTAGGGCCTTCCTCTGACACCGCCTGGTATAGAGGTCCTGGATGGCAGGAAGCTTGGCCCCAGTGATTTATTGGGCCATACGCACTACCCTCTGTAGTGCCTTGCGGTCAGATGCCGAGCAGTTGCCATACCAGGCAGTGATGCAACCACCACTATCCTATAAACTCAGCAAAAAGTCCTCTCACTGTCAACTGCATTTATTTTCAGCAAACTTAACATGTGTAAATATATATTATAAAACATAGACAGTTTCTGTAAATTTACACCATTTTTAAAAATGGTATATTTGACTGCTAAATGATAGTCCCTGTTCTCCTGCATTCTTGTTTTACTTTTGTAAGTAAAGCGGCAGTTTGTTGGGGAGAAGAATTTCAAGGATTTTTTTTTTAACATTAGCTATTTAACATTAGCTCGCTGGCTAATCCTCCATGGACATGGTAAGTTAAAATGTTTACCTTTTGTAGGTGTTGGTTCTAGCTAGTCAACATTTTGATATCGGTTTAGTTAATGATAGTAAATGTGTGTGATGATGATCACAATAACTTGAAAACATTGTCATGTCAACATTGTCATGCTAGCTATGTGTGTGTGCTCGGTGTTCTGTGAGAGATATGACGATGATTATAATCACAATAACTTACAGAAAAGATTGGTACATATAGGAAACATTGTGTGCATGCGTGTGTGTGAGACAGTAAACTATCCTAATTCTTGAAACGTGTACCCCCAAAATGAATGTGAAGATTTTCTTCATTCATCGGAGTTCCTTGTATTTTCTATTGGAGAATACAATACATTTTGCCTATCCCTGCTCCCCCTCAACACTCATTCTAAAGTTACACCTCTCAACTTCCTTTTTCAATTCTTGATTCTCATTTTTTGCAGGAATCTTCTAGCTTGGATGGAGGAAGGATCAAAGGGAATGAGTTTAGAAGTAATCCATTCTGCTGAGTAAGAAATGTAAATGGACAGCAAAACATAGGCAGACAGGTGAAGAGAGAGAGCCTAACTGCCAGATTGCTGAGGGGCAACATATTCAATGTACTTGCTAGTCTAAGTCTAACTTTGTGGAGACTAGGTAATGGTTAATCATGATTCATCTGTCTTTACAGTTCCTGAAACATGTCAATGACCTGATGCATGGCCTCTACAGGAGTGCTTGGCCACCACACTCAGTTACCAGTGACCTATTCTGCCGCATCCCAGGGAAAGGAGACAGCAGAACCCCTCTTCCATAAATCCATGACAGTAAGTTGTGTGCAAAATGTTTTTCTTTTTCGGTGTGATACTCAGTGTGTATTTTGACATTCAGTGTGTATTGATTCCTACTAACCAGCTTTGTAAGATCTAGGTTTGTACTAGCTATGCTGATGGTCATTATCTTTTTTTTATTGCATCAGGTCTCACTGAGACTGGATTCCCCAAGAGACATGCTATTCAGCTGCCCATTATTGCTTGATCTTACACTCTTTAGAAAAAAAGATATCTAGAACCTAAAAAGGTTAATCGTCTGTCCCCATATGAAAACCCTTTCTGGTTCCAGATAGTTCTACCTGGAACCAAAGGGTTCTATTTTAGATTCCATGTAGAACCTTTTTCACAAAGAGGCTTCTATTGTACATGGGGACAGCCGGAGAACCCTGTGGGGGAAATACATTCTAAGAGTGTAGTGCAATTAGATCCAATTGAAATAGAACCGCTTCTAATATAAGTTGGTAAAGCAAATAAAATCCTATTTTAACTGGCCTTTTTTTTCAGGTGCGAAACCCTTGTCCTGATTCAGAGTCATGTAAAGTTGGTGAGTCATGTACAGTTTCTTCCATTTCTTTCTTGCTCATTTTCCCTGTCACTCACTCAAACTCACACACGTCTGCAGTTGCAGAGAAGAGGAAGCGATTTGCAGATTACACCCATTTCTAACAATGTTTGTTGCAGGAGTGATAAGACAGACACAACATTTGAACAAGATAATATTGCCTCTTTACTCGTACTTAAATTGTTGCATTTAGCGTTCTTTTTTAAAGACTGCAAGCTGTCCTCAATTGGGGGAAATTCTGTCCGGGACAACATCCTCAGGATTATGGAGCAGTGTGTTTATAAATAGTTGTTTGAATATTACAACGTGTATTAGGATTAAGCAAATTGATGACCGATATGAAGGGACAGAAGAGCAAACATGCCTTTGCTACCACTTTTAGTAGATTCTGACTGTTTAAGATATTTTACTTTGCATTACTGTTCTGTCGTGTCCTGCAGAACCACATTATATGGCGGCAGGTAGGCTAGTGGTTAGAGCATTGGGCCAGTAACCGAAAGGTTACTAGATTGAATCCCCGAGCTGACAAGGTAAGAATCTGTCGTTTTGCCCCTGAACAAGGCAGTTAACCCACTGTTCCTAGGTCGTCATTGTAAATAAGAATTTGTTTTTAACTGACTTGCCTAGTTAAATAAAGGTTATTTAAAAAATAAAAAAATTATGCCAATCGTTAATTTATTTTCTTGTATTTTAATGCTTATAGTAAGTGTCATAAAGCCAGAAAATTAAGGAGGTTGATGTGTTGTGAGCCCTCTCGAAAGTCCTAAAATATGCCCCTGACCGCTGTGGTGGAGGACAACGCAAAGTTTGTACATCAGCAAGTTTCTCTTTTTTTGCAGACATCTCTAGGCTGTAACTGCCACAAAATTATTCAACTAGTACCATGGGAATAATTTTAGCTAGCTGAGTCCACAAATATTCTTCAATTAATGTCCTTTTCTAGTTTGCTTTTAAAATCTCAAATTGGTAATGCGCTGATTCTCTTCACTGCAGATCTGACCCATCAAACGACTCTTCAAGAGGGTCACTACGCTCCAGATCTCTTTCTGTGCTCAGCGGTACTTGATGAGGATCTACCCCATCACACCACTCGAATTAATTATTAATCAAATAAAACAATGGGCCTTTGTATAGTCTGTGTCCCAGTCTTTCTATGCATGTAATGTCTGTGGTTGAATTATGAAACAATTACTGTATTTAGATGTATGAAAAAATTAACGTAGATTCGTTTTTTACATTTCTTGATCTATTTTAAATGTAAGAATATGTTACAGATTAACTTTAATCGGTGACTATGGAAACAATCAGAAATGTAACGAGCAATGTTTTCAATATCCAAATTTATCCTCTGCAATACTTTTTACAGCACTTTTTTTCTAAGGGCGCTATCTGGAACCTAAAAGGGTTATTCGGCAGTTTCCATAGGAGAACCCTTTGAAGAACCCTTTTTGGTTTCAGGTAGAGCTCTTTTGGGTTCTATGTAGGACCCTTTCCACAGAAGATTCTACATGGAAACCAAAATGGTTATACGTTGAACCAAAAAGGCTTTTCCTATGGGGACCGCCGAAGACCCCGTTTGGGACCCTTTTTTCTAAGAGTGTAGGTAATACACTGTAGTCAGGTAGTCATTGTTTTTTTTATTTAACTAGGCAAGTCAGTTAACAACAAATTCTTATTTACAATCACAGCCTACAAAATTCTTTAGCTAGTACCATGTTATGATGAGGTTTTAACTATGACCAGTAGGCTACATAATATAGCACATAATTTAGTGGTCAGAATAATGACCAGTTGGTCAGATAGAAGTCACAGTTATGACCAACTGGTGTAATGGTTTTCAGAAAAATGTCATATTCTGGTCAGTAAAAATATGTTTTAAAAAACGTCCTTTTTCAACCAGTTTGCGACCAGAATAAGACGTCATAAAAATACATTTTCAACCAGAGTTTGCACACTGGGTAGTAACCTAAGCATAGGACAAGATTAAGTAGTCACTGAAGCCTAAAGTAAAATGTAAATAAATTTGCCAAAATGTTATAATTACTCCTGTCTATATAGAAATGAGTAAAGTAATACAAGACAAGCAAGACAGAGGACCATTTAGTTTCTTTCAAAGCTGTGGATTGTTTCAAATCACAAGCATGTTGGCCTATATGACTAGTTGGGAAGCCCACAATTTGCAGCTGTCAGTGAAAAAGCAATGCATCTGAAACACGTGTGACGATAATGTGTCTTCAGTAATTTGAAATGTTTTGAGAAGAAGGGGAGGGGGGTGTGGTGAAGATATTGGCATATTGTGTTAATTGTTTGTCCTTAGATTTATTTTTGTATCAATTCCCCATTACATACAGTATGTCACCAGTAGTAAATTTGGTTGCATTAATTTAGGTTAATGCATGTATTAATTAGGTCTACATTACCGTTCTCATTCTCGGAGTGGAAACATTGTTTGTAGAGTTCACAATAAGTTTTGTTTGATTAAATATCATTTGACTTCGGCCAGACTCCCTCTCCCCCGCAAAGAGGGGAGCTGGTGGGGGGTTGACAGTTGTAAATCATGGATTGGGACTTTCAGCCATCTCCCTCTCCAAATTCACACAGGAATGTGCCTTTGTTCACATACGTTTTCCCGCTGAAACTCTTAACATGTTCTAAAAGTGAATACTGGAACAATATTTCTAACAGAACGTGGGGAATGTACAGACGATCTAAAGAAATTGATGTCATTTCGGTTGTTATTTTGTGATGCATTAAAAATGTAAAAGGAAATACTGTAAATTGAAAAGTGTATATACACCACAGGTACAAAGTCTCCATTCTCTATGTTGTGTATGAAAAATGATTAGTGTTTTTGTTTAAGAGAAGGATGTGATCTTAGAAACTATGAGGAAATTGTTTCTAAAACAAGTGAGTAGTCACCGCCCCCTTGAGTGAAGTCAGAGCCTCACAAACAGCCCCTATTGAATAACTGTATAAAATCAGGGGTTAAAAATGTACGTATCAGACCAGAGAGACATTTTAGCTGCGGCTCACATCCAAAGTAGTTTGAACTCTCTCAGCACGAGGTAGAGAATAAAATCACCTCCCGGACAATCACGGGTACGGCTGATTAGCTGTCCTAAGAAAAGTATCTAGAAAAGCGAATTTAAGTGGGACCATTCTACTACTCTTCAAAACAACATATACTACTACTCTCATCACCGCTGAGAACCATCGACACGCCTGGCTAACCTATCTTCAAATAAGCATCTTCCAGAGCGAGTGGAAGCAGAGTGAGCGCTGTAGTTCTGTTCAGGACAGGAGACCGGACAGCTGATGTATCTGCTGTCCTGCCTTGTACTTCCTGAATCTGAAAATAAAGTTTAAAAATATTCTATAAAATCAATGAACCCTAGCTAATCAAAGTCGCAGCACCAATTTTAATCACACATATTGCAACCGCATTGCATAAGTTGCAATAAACTGTTAAGTCACATAATGATGAACACATTGCGCGAGAAGCAATGTTAATATATGTCTTAATTTAAAAATGCAACTCTGGGTCCGAGGCAGAGATGGCGAAACAGATTTTTTGACTGGGGGTTCAGGATTGTTTTAAAGCCTAGTTTAGATATGTTTCCGTTTATTTCCGACATTTTGGTAGGCTATTTGTTTGTCAACTTGTCTATAATTAGATACATGCAGCTTCTCTTCTGTCATTACTTGTTTCCCCAGAAGACTCATTATAAACTGTGTGGTTCGAGCCATGAATGCTGATTGGCTGAGCGCCGTGGTATATCAGACTGTATACCACGGGTAAGACAAAACATTTATTTGTTTTGCTCTAATTACCTTGGTAACCAGTTTATACACTGAATAAAAATATAAACGCAACATGTAAAGTTTTGGTCCCATGTTTCATGAGCTGAAATAAAAGATTCCAGAAATTTTCCATACACAAATTTGTTTTTCATCCCTGTTAGTGAGCTGTTCTCATTTGCCAAGATAATCCATAACACAATGCCACAGATGTCTCAAGTTTTGAGGGAGAGCATACAATTGGCATGCTGACTGCAGGAATGTCCACCAGAACTTTTGACAGAGAATTGAATGTTCATTTCTCTTACGTAAGCCACCTCCAATGTAATTTTAGAGAATTTGACAGTACGTCCAACCGGCCTCACAACCACAGACTGTGTATGACGTCATGTGGGCGAGTGGTTTGCTGATGTCAACGTTGAGAACAGAGTGCCCCGTAGTGGTGGGATTATGGTATGGGCAGGCATAAACTACGGACAATGAAAACATTTGCATTTTATCGAATGAAATTTGAATGCACAGAGATACCGTGACGAGATCCTGAGGCCCATTGTCGTGCCATTCATCCGGCACCATCATCTCATGTTTCAGCATGATAATGCACGGCCCCATGTCGCAAGGATCTGTAGACAATTCCTGGAAGCTGAAAATGTCTGTTCTTCTATGACCTGCATACTCACCAGACATGTCACCCATTGAGCCTGTTTGGGATGCTCTGGATCGACGTGTACGACAGCATGTTCCCGCCAATATCCAGCAATTTTGCACAACCATTGAAGAGGGACAATATTCAACAGTCCACAATCAACAGCGTGATCAACTTTAGATGTGTTGCACTCCAAGGCAAATGGTGGTCACACCAGATACTAACTGTTTTTCTGATCCACGCCCCAAACTTTTTTAAAGGTATTTGTGACCAATAGATGGATCTGTATTCCCAATCGTAAAATCCATAGATTAGGGCCTAATTCATTTTTTTTTTAATTGACTGATTTCCTTATATGAACTGTAACTCAGTAAAGTTTTGAAATTGATGAATGTTGTGTTAATTTTTGTTCAGCAATAAGGCACCTCGGGGGTTTGTGGTATATGGCCAATATACCACGGCGGTGTTAAACTTGATTGCTGACAAGCAAAACATTTTGGGACTATGTCAACAATGGACTAATGAAATTAATACTAAAAGATAGTTTTTGGGTGCAGTTTTTCTTTAACAGTTTAACAATCCCTTAAATGGGGGTCTCTTTTCTCCCCAGCAGCAGGCTAATTGGACGCTCTGCACTTTACTGTGACATTTTCTATATAATGACCTATTGGCATGTAGCTATGCAGGCTAGCTACATCTCCTTTGCTAGCTAACCAACTAAAGCTAACACACAATGCACAATCACATCAAGCAACTGAAATGACAGCAAACTATGTGTTTTGTTTGTTTTACCTTTGTTTCTATTGACATTTCTTTCGATATATCCATTTATAATGATCCTGATAAATGAATTCACCTGGCTCAGAGAAGCTGTCAGTCTCTTCACATTTATATGCATGGCACAGTGTAAATCGCAAAAAAACGGAAACATTGTTCCACAGGTCGGAGAGGCAGATGGCAAGGTTTAGACAAACCTCAACTGTTGCAAACCAAACATTTATAAAAGTACAGACTTCAAAATGCTATATCATACACTACAGTTGGGTGAAACATGGGAAAGTGATGCTTCTTTGACATTTGATAAGCTTGTTATCCCACTAGAGACAAGTAGGAGAAAAATACTAGATCTGGTCACAAATGTTAGCCTAGTGGCATGGGACTATCTAATGGAACTGTTACCAGGCATTACCAGGAGAATATAGGACGGTGGTGCTATAACTCCCTGCTCTCAACCAATCAGAATCCTGGATTCAAACAACCTGTTTTATGATAATGGTTTTACAGGCTGCAGAGATGCATAACGCTGCTGTAAAAATGTATTGAACATTCACGTCTGAGACTAGACTAGGCTACACATACAGTAAGCCTGTACACAAATGTGGGTCATGGAGACATGGCCACGTGTAAATGTGCACATAGCCTACCCTCGCAGGGGGTAGAAATACCTTAAAGGAATATTTTTAAAACTTCATATTCGTGTACAGCACCACCCCAACATCAATGCATGTGAAAATGGCGCATTATCCAGATTTTTTGGGGACATTATTTTACTAACCTTTGCCAACTCATAGTTGGTTAAAATCACATGATAAAAGGTTACGACAGATGATGTAAAAGTGATGTCAAAACTACTGGTAAGCTTAAATTACGACATACAGACATTTTTTATTTTCATCTGGTCGTCATAGAAATCCCCCGGTTTCACATACGATGAATATGAAGTTGACAAATGTTGAAATGTCAGAAGATCATTGTTATTGAGTGTTAACAACAAACTCAAAACAAACAAAGCAGGAGAAATGTAAATGGAGGAAAGAGAAACCTGTTATCAAAATTATGAAGGCTAGCCTTACAGGGGAAACCCAAATGCCTTCAACTAGGTTAATTGGCCACTCATAAGAGGGCATCTCTTATAACTCAGCAAGTAGCACTAAATAGCAGTAAATGCAGAAAAAAATCCTACACAAGCACAATGGAGTGAATCAGCAGCAATGCATCATCAGCAATTTTTCACTAATGAGATTTGACACACACACACACATTATCTTTTCGCTTGACCGGCAGGCTTACTAATCATGGTGAGGCCTTTTTAGATGAACAAAAAACGATTTGTTCTCTGACTGTTTGTTCCATCTGCCTTGCACGTTAAACAAATAGAATACAGAGGCGCATGTGTTTCATCATGTGAAAGTTGTGGGGGAAAAAAAGACTATTTACTGTATAATAATTATAGAACATTCCCACACCTCTCTATATTGTCCCTCTCCTTGTAGTTTTTCCGAACTTGGTGGAAGCCATCCCAGCCAGTCTTCACGTCACTGTGATCTTCTTCTGCGTAGTGCTCATCTGCTTCTCATCTGTGGCCACAGGCTTCTTTATGTACAATGCCTTTGGTAGTCCCTATGAGACTCTGCACGGACCCCTGGGACTCTACCTCTGGAACTTCGTCTGCTGTAAGCACAAAAAAAGTCATAATTTCATTTTTTTTTAACATCTTAACCTTTTCTTTCTAGAGTGCTGTTCTATCCTTCATGTGGAATCCCCTTCTAGGCTTTGAACCAGCTGCCTACTATGAACATTGGCTAAGCACAAGACCCCATACTCTGCAACATAAGCACAACGTCTAGCACACCACTCACATCACAGGTAGATAGGCTACACAGGAGCCACGTTTATTGGTTCTAACATGTGTCCTTTGTTCCGATCTTGTCCACATTCTGATTGTGCCCACATTTTCAGACAGGTGTAGACAATTAAAAGATGCATTGTGATCTGATCTTCCTGACCACCTCCGGATGTAGTCAGGCACGCATATGTGTAGCCGGATCTGGACATTGAAATAATTTAAATAATCATTCTCCCACCCTCAAATCATTGACAGGTGGCACCATTGTGTCATTAAATAAATAAATATTATTTTCAAAGAAAAGCTGTGAAATAATTTGCATACAGGAAGGGATCAGGAATTCTGGTCACGATGTGGACACAGTGTGTAGACTCATTTCTGAAAATTGTGGGCCCAATCAGAATGTGGACAAGATCAGGATGCATGTTAGCCCCAGGTATGAACGGGGCAATAGAGCAGTGGTTCTCAACCAGGGGTACTAGTACATTTTGACATTTTAGTCATTTAGCAGACACTCTTATCCAGAGCCACTCATAGTATTGAGTGCATACATTTTCATACTGGTCCACCGTGGGAATTAAACTCACAACCCTCGCATTGCAAGCGCCATGCTCTTTCAAATGAGCTATGCGGGACAGCCGTACCCCTTGGGGGTACTTGGCCTATCCACAAGGGGTACTTGAGAAGAATCATGAGACCATACGCTTACTGGCAAAATGCACATGAAAGGGGTACTCTGGACAGAGCAAAATGTACTTTGTGGTAAAGTAACCAAAAAAGGTTGAGAACCACTGCTATAGAGAACATGATCGGGGTCCAACAAAGTTGTCCTTCAACATTAGTTAGAAATGCATATCAGAGACGTTCAAACGCAACAGTCAAGCCATGAGTGGTTGGCTGTACGTCGTTGACAAAAGGGTCCACTTTCCTATTGCCTTTTTCAGCTTTAAAACCAGTATCCGGTAACCTACCATTTAATCAGGACAGTGGGCTACTTGACCTCCCATCCAAATAATGCCACCAATTAAGAAACACAGCACCAGAGTTAAAGGAGTTATTTCTCAGTTATCTAGAACTGAGACCCTACCTTAGCGGGCCTATTAAATCAAAACCGCTTACCAGGTTTCAGGGGCAAAACTAAACAAACATTTTTATACACTAGAATGCAAGTTTGGATTCATCTGATCAGTGAACCTATATTTACGACGATGTAAAACATGTCACATGATAATTAATCTCTCGCAGCAGTGAATAACCAAAGGTTAATTGTTTTGGTAACCTGTTTGGGATTGCAACTACTGTAGCGTTCACACATTTCATTTTAATGTGTCGTGGGCGGGAAGTAGTATTCTGCCTTATATGAACGTGTTTACAGTAACTGATCATTTGGCTGCCTTTTACTTCTTATTTTAACTCCCAGTGTTGTCAACTGTAATAGTGTAATATTGTTGTGTGTGTGCGTGCCTGTCTGTGGGTCTGCCCATCTGTCTGAATAGGCTTCTGCAGCTGCCTGGTGATGATTCTGTTTGCCTCCGAGGTGAAGCTCCACCGGCTGTCCGACCACATCGCCAACTTCAATGAGGGCACGTTTGTGTACAAGACGCACACAGAGCAATTTGACCACTCCTTCTGGCTCATCTTCCTTACCTTTCTCATCCATGGCCTTAACATCCTGCTGATCCGTGTGGCTGGCATCCAGTTCCCCTTCCAGGAGGCCAAAGAGTCGGACGTGAACACCGGGGCATCAGATCTCATGTACTGACCAGGGCTTTTGTTTGTTTGTGTGGCCGCTTGCCGGGCCCCCCCACTATAGTGACACTGAGCCTCGGCTATTAGCGTGTCTCAATGGGAGACTTGGGGCCATAGCTTTTATGTGCCCATGTGCTGTTGAAAGGTCCAGGCAAATGTGACCCTCCTAAACCGCTTCTTTTCCCCTTCCAGTGACAAGCTGTCAGTCCTTCAGACGACAACTGGAGACGTGTCCCTGGCCATCTCTGTTAGGGAAGCTGTTTTGAAACTTTGAGTGAGTGGGGTCTTGTTTTTCTTTCCATTGTTAATTGGTTGTATTTCGTTAGGTGATGGGCCAATTAAAGGCCAGGATTTCACTCGGCTGTTGAAAAGCAGAGACTTAGTTGGTTCCACTCCATCATGTTTTTACGTGCATTGGCAGTCCCTCCCTTGGCAGTCCAACGCTTTATCAATGAAGGTGGACCGTTCAACAGTGTGTCACGATTGATTGACCAGAATAGGTACCATGTGTATTATGGATTGACTATATCGTAGCCTTTCAATTTTGACCCCGAAATGTATTGAACGACCACAGCTGTATAAAGCAAACAGAGCAGTTTCTTTATCCCTTGTGCTTCATATTGGTTTTTACTTACTCAGATTTAGATGTTGCTTCATTGTTTGATTGTATGATGTATTCAGAATCATGTGATGTGCCAATTTTTATGATTTTAATGATGATCATTCCTAATACAACATTTATTTTATGAAATGTGTAGAGCTATTTAGATTTGTTGTAGATTTATATGCTGTTATTGGTGTAAGTCCGAGGTATATGTATTCTCTGTCGTAGGAAGAACAATTGTATTCATGTCCACCTACAGTATCTGTGTAAATGTTCCTTGAATTATAGCTATTTTTGATTGACTGATCAATTCATTGTATTAAACTATTTAGCATCTTTCTAAGGCACTAAATATTTAAAAACTAATCAAATGTGTAAGTACATTTTATCAGCACTATAAGGTTCCGGATTATTCTAAATCAGTTGAGTTTCAGAAAATTACAGATGTCTTTCCCTTAATTCCACAATGTGGCAATATCTACATACACTATAAAGTACATCAGTAGACAGACCAAATCTTAAGTTAAAACTGAACATGGAATTTAACAATTAGGACAGTAAATGTGTACGACAACAGCTACAGTGAAAGCAAAGGGTTGTTTTCTGTGCGTAATACAATACAGCACAAAAATGTTGCATTGAAGCACATTCGACATCATTGACATACATGAGCGCATTCAAAGAGAAGCCACTCCCATCAGTGCCAAACAGTGCAATAGTGTCCAAATAAGATTTAAACACCATTCAAAGTTGTCTTCTATGGGGGCTGTGGCTACGTGGTCATGAATATGCAACAGGTGCCTATAAAAACTGCCAGGTTACATTGGCCTTCTGACAGAAAACCTTCAAAGGCTTCATTCAACTTGACTCTTCCCCAGCAACAAGCTTCTACAAAAGCAGCCCAAATAGACTGTCCTAGAGCCTTCCTCACCTAACTGTTTTAAGTCTACATAGTAGCACTGAGACTCAAGGTAAGTTTTTCTTATTCTGTATTCAATTGGGTGCAAGTTTTTCCCATGTTTAATTCATGAATGCTAAATTGCATCTTAATAGAGCCTAATCATTGCATTGACTTCATTGCACTTTAAAATTGAGCTGCGTGAAGTGAATATTATTTTTCTGACTTAGTATCTAATGAAAAATGGGTGTCAGATTTTCATGGTTGATTTTTACTTACTCAGATTTTGAGATATTCTGCATTAAACAACAGATTCAATAATTAAAGTAGTCTAATGTCAAGATGAATCCACGTACCAGCTATATGCCCATTTCCCCTCAACCCGAAATGAATGGAAAGATGCGCATAAAAAACTATGTGGTGCTTATCTAATCCATTAATTTTGGATTGTGGGACATGACTGGAGCTACAAAACAGATTACCTGGAACGTCGACTTCTCAACAGAAGACCACTTTTGAGGTCTGAAAACATCAGACAAACTTAGATTTTGGAGTGTATCCTAGTGGCATTTGAATTATGGTAATTCAACTAGGTATGACAAATAAGAAAATAAATAAGAAAATAAGAAAATTGTTGAACTAAACCGCAAAACTCTTCAATGTTTCAAGTGGAAATATAACATTGTACAGGTCCTGGTCAGCTTTCAAAGATTTCACACTATCTGACTTGATGGTTTTCAGAACAAATCTTTTTAGTTATATAATTTAGCAAAATAGCGTTTACTTGTTTTATTGGGTTACAAAATATTCCATATGTGGTAAGGGACAGGGCACATCTTGTTATTTTTCTTGTCGCATTCACAAGTGCTTTGAATGCAATGACACTTCATCATACAGCGGTACTACCATAGATCATGTTTAACAATAATATTTAATTAAGTTCTGCAGGTGCACAACTCCAGTGACTGGTTCGTTAATTCAGTAAGAGGGGGGTAGTGACAGAGAAGTCTACCGTTTCCTTTTTTAGCCCCACAAGACATTCTGTATTTACTTTCATATTGGACAGGCCGGTAAGGTGTCTTACCTGAGGGGAGTGGTGGAGGCTTTAGCCAAGCAAACTGCTTTTAAGTCACAATCATGGTCTTCACTGGCCTCTGCGTGTGGGGAGAAGATTTGCAGGGTTAAGAATTGTGCATCGTTTCAGAGTAACATGGGACATTGTCAACAGAATGTTCTGATAGTCTAGCAGTCTCGCAGGTGTCAAATGAGCCGTTCTTGCCTGTGTAATAATTGTGTGCACAGCATGAGGCACATGGATGGTTATGGGAGACATAGACGCTACCGATCTCAAACAGGAAACCCTTCCCTTGAATCGTCTAGAATAATAACCAAACGGTCTATATCCCACACCATCATACTGTGTCAAAACTGCTGACATAAACCCACCCGTCTCAGAAACAAACAGATGAAAAGGTTTCGTACGGTCTGGCAGGCGCAGGCAAGGGGCGGACACCAGAGTGTGTTTCAATAAAACCAATGCCGTCTCAGTCTCATCCGTCCACACCACAATTTCACTCGCCTCCATCCATAGTTCAAATACAGACTTCATACAGACTTCTCTTAGTATCTGTCAACAACACTCCAGCTGCTACAAAGTCTTCTCCTCTGTATATCAAATTCATGGTTATCTCAACTTTCTCTTTTTGGTTTAACCATCTCTGTTGGTATTCAGGGTCTCTTTCAAATGAGGGAACAGCAGTAGTACAATGTACAATGTTCAGAAACTTCCCAGTTAGCATGTAATGGTGAATAGAGGGATTGCTCTCTCACCTGTCCCTCAACATGTTGATCATTCAAATGCCAAGCATATTAACAGTTCATTAGGCAGAGGGAGATTCCATTTTCTCTCGATCCCAATGACAATCTTTCTTCAGTACATGCAACAGATAAATTCATTTTACACATCAAATCTCTTACTTATACATTTACCGGTCAGGCAGATTTATATAGGAATTGGTGTTTCCATTTCCACCACATCTAAGGGAAAGGTCAAACATTCTTCAGAGGGAATTCCAGACACTCCAACTGTGCGCATTGTTTCCTTTGAGGGAAAAACATATAGGGCAGACATGTTCAACACTGAAACCGTGGCCCCAGTGTCCACCAAAAATTCAATTTTATGGTTATTACCTAAAATGTCAATCAGGAGGTTTGGGGTTGACAAGGTGGTCAATTTTAACATTTGACAGGTTTCTTCTGCTTCTTCCTCATTGTTTACTTCATTCGTTTCTTCTGTTTCCACCTCATCCTCTGTTTGGTAGCCCCCTCACCCTCCTCCTCTTCCAAATGGGTTGTCTACCAGTACACCAACAGATGGGGAAGGGCAAACGTTTTGTTTTTCTCCTCCTTCAGGACAATCTCTTGAGAAATGCCCTAACTTCCTACAGCTCCAGTCTGTCTTTGCGTCAGCTCCAGCAGGGGCCCCTCGGCCTCTACCTCTTCCTCTGCCTCTTCAGTTTCCACAGTTACCACAATTTCCTTTATGTTCTCTTCCTCTTCCAGAGTAGTACATCAGCTGTGCCTTCTTCAGTGTCTTTCTGTCCTTTAGTTGTTCTGAAAGAGCTGCAAAATCTGGACCCCTACACATCAACCGGGCTAGACAATCTGGACCCTCTCTTTCTAAAATTATCTGCCGAAATTATCGCAACCCCTATTACTAGCCTGTTCAACCTCTCTTTCGTATCGTCTGAGATTCCCATAGATTGGAAAGCTGATTGGTCATCCCCCTCTTCAAAGGGGGAGACACTCTAGACCCAAACTGCTCCAGACCTATATCTATTCTACCCTGCCTTTCTAAGGTCTTTGAAAGCCAAGTTAACAAACAGATTACCGACCATTTCGAATCCCACCTTACCTTCTCTGCTATGAAATCTGGTTTCAGATCTGGTCATGGGTGCACCTCAGCCATGCTCAAGGTCCTAAACGATATCATAACCGCCATCGATAAGAGACATTACTGTGCAGCCGTATTCATCGACCTGGCTAAGGCTTTCGACTCTGTCAATCACAACATTCTTATTGGCAGACTCAACAGCCTTGGTTTCTCAAATGATTGCCTCGCTTGGTTCACCAACTACTTCTCCGATAGAGTTCTGAATGTCAAATCGGAGGGCCTGTTGTCCGGACCTCTGGCAGTCTCTATGGGGGTGCCACAGGGTTCAATTCTCGGGCCGACTCTCTTCTCTGTATACATCAAGGATGTCGCTCTCGCTGCTGGTGATTCTTTGATCCACCTCTACGCAGACGACACAATTCTGTATACCTCTGGCCCTTCATTGGACACTCTTAACTAACCTCCAGATGAGCTTCAATGCAAGTAAAACTAAATGCATGCTCTTCAACCGATCGCTGCCCGCACCTGCCCGCCCGTCCAGCAATCACTACTCTGGACGGTTCTGACTTAGAATATGTGGGCAACTACAAATACCTAGGTGTCTGGTTAGACTGTAAATTCTCCTTCCAGACTCACATTAAACATCTCCAATCCAAAATTAAATCTAGAATCGTCTTCCTATTTCGCAACAAAGCATCCTTCACTCATGCTGCCAAACATACCCTCGTAAAACTGACCATCCTACCGATCCTCGACGATGTCATTTACAAAATAGCCTCCAACACTCTACTCAAAATGCAGTCTATCACAGTGCCATCCGTTTTGTCACCAAAGCCCCATATACTACCCACCACTGTGACCTGATCTACCCACCACTGCGACCTGATCTCGTTGGCTGGCCCTTGCTTCATACTCGTCGCCAAACCCACTGGCTCCAGATCATCTACAAGTCTCTGCTAGGTAAAGCCTCGCCTTATCTCAGCTCACTGGTCACCATAGCAGCACCCACCTGTAGCACGCGCTCCAGCAGGTATATATCACAGGTCACCCCCAAAGCCAATTCTTCCTTTGGCCGCCTCTCCTTCTTGTTCTCTGCTGCCAATGACTGGAACAAACTGCAAAAATCTCTGAAGCTGGAGACTCTTACCTCCCTCACTAGCTTTAAGCACCAGCTACCAGAGCAGCTCACAGATCACTGCACCTGTACATAGCTCATCTGTAAATATAGATATTTTTTTATTAAATCGTATGTATGGATTTACATCAGGCAGTGGTTTTGTTTCCCATGCGATACAAGTTGTCGTTACAGCGGTCTTCAAATCTTGTCTCCGTACTGTCACCACAGCCTGGCACAATAGGCTGCTGTATTAGTCTTGGTCAGGCGTCAGGCCTGAGTGTTGGAGGAAGACTGTCTCTACTCTTTCCATGCAGTCACTCGATTTTTCATCAGTTACCTGTTTGGTAGAATGGATTTTCTGCCAGTCTGTGTGTTTAGGGAAAACAGTCTTTATAGCTGTAAACACTGCATCCAGCAGGACACCACGATCAGCCACTAATACATCGCGATCCCACATATGTTTATAGTCCTTCCATTTAAAATTTTAACAGCGGCAGAGTATTTCTTCAATTTCTATTGCGGTGGGGTTGTACATGGAGATAATTGTTTTTACCTCTTCTTCGAACTTTACAGCAACAGCTGGGTCAGTGACGTCACCCACTATCTCTTTAATTTCATCAACATCCCACAGTCTCTCCGGTTCCAACATGCCACCACCATCATTGGGGTTGGGGTAGCATATTATGGCATAAATTCCCAGGGGAGGCTTTTTCTTGTTTCTGGTAACTTTTCTGTTTTTTTCCCCTCGTTGCTGTCCTCACTGCTGCTTGTTTCATCTTTTTCGTATTGGCGACTTTCTTCTTTACTGACATTGCTCCTGCTGCTTGCGCATCTTAATTTGCATTTTGTATTTCTACATTCTCTCTTCTCTTTTTGTCTCTTACATTTCTACAATTCTCTTCTGAGGTCCTCTAGTGCTTACTTCTTCACTCTCTCTCTCTCTTCCATTCCTGTTGTTTTTGCTGGTAGCCTTCTATCTTACGTTCCAGCACCCTCTCCAGCTCTTCCGACAGCTGCTAAACCTCCCGCTCCTCCACCGGGCACCTGGCCACCCACAAATGGGTTCTGACGGTGTGGGAGACCACAAACTCAGTCCGCTGGTGGAGGATTCGGCAGTGGTGGATACCAGGGGGGTCCCATGAAAGGGTTCCCTCAGGAGAAGGGACGGCTTCTTCTGTTTGGTTCAGTAACCCCCTACTAAATGTATTGGCCATTATTTTACGCAGCCCCCTTGGTTCCCAGTTTGGATCGTCCCTCCTGCTCTTACTATGTCCATTACCAATATTTAAAGCATTTGGGATTTTTAAAAATCAAAACACAGCTTTCACGCTGGAGCTAATCTCCTGTTCAGTAAATGAGTCAAGCACACAATACTCCTACATTGCCTTAACAAAGTTCTCTCATACACTAATGTTCTATTCATACAGGTATTTAGATATCTAGACTAGTTGGTCTATTTAACACCATATTTCTTGAATAGTACTCACTTCTTTCATAACTCCACATACATAATAACATTATACATCAAACTCCACCAATGAGACATGTTATCCTCATGTAATCACAAAAAATGAGTCATGTTACCCTCAGAGATATGTTATCCTCGTCACTAACGAGACATGTAATCATGTTATCCTTGTTACTATTCGAGACATCCTCTGAGACATGTTATCTCAAATGAGATTTTTGAGACATGTTATTCTCTACCTGTAGATAAGGTAGATAAAGTTATAGATCAGCTCACATAGAACTGGAAAAAACAGCTCACACAGAACTTGAAAACTCAGTTCAATTTGCTTACCGACCCAATAGGTCCACAGACGACGCTATCGCCATCACACTGCACTAATCCATCTGGACAAGAGGAATACCTATGTAAGAATGCTGTTCATCGAATACAGCTCAGCATTTTACACAATAGTACCGTCCAAATTCGTCATTAAGCTCGAGACCCTGGGTCTTGACCCCGCCCTGTGCAACTGGGTACTGGACTTCCTGACGGGCCACCCCAGGTGGTGAGGGTAGGTAACAACATCTCCACTCCGATGATCCTCAACACTGGGGCCCCACAAGGGTGCGTTCTCAGCCCTCTCCTGTACTCCCTGTTCACCTATGACTGCGTGGCCATGCACGCCTCCAACTCAATCATCAAGTTTGCAGACAACACTACAGTGGTAGGCTTGATTACCAACAACGACGAGACGGCCTACAGGGAGGATGTGAGGGCCCTCAGAGTGTGGTGTCAGGAAAATAACCTCACACTCAATGTCAACTTCAGGAAACAGCAGAGGGAGCAGCCCCCTATCCACATCGACGGGACAGTAGTGGAGAAGGTGGAAATGTTTAAGTTCCTCGGCGTACACATCACGGACAAACTGAAATGGTCCACCCACACAGACAGCGTGGTGAAGAAGGCGCAGCAGCACCTCTTCAACCTCAGGAGGCTGAAGAAATTCGGCTTATCACCATAAACACTCAAACTTTTACAGAACATCCTGTCGGGCTGTATCACTGCCTGGTACGGCAACTGCTCCGCCCACAACCGTAAGGCTCTCCAGAGGGTAGTGAGGTCTGCACAACGCATCACCGGGGGCACACTACCTGCCCTCGAGGACACCTACACCACCCGATGTCACAGGAAGGCCAAAAAGATCATCAAGGACAACAACTTCCCGAGCCAATGCCTGTTCACCCCGCTATCATCCAGAAGGCGAGGTCAGTACAGGTGCATCAAAGCAGGGACCGAGAGACTGAAAAACAGATTATATCTCAAGGCCATCAGACTGTTAAACAGCCACCACTAACATTGAGTGGCTGCTGCCAACATACTGTCTCAACTCCAGCTCACTTTAATAATGGAAATTGATGGAAGTTGATGTAAAAAATATATCACTAGCCACTTTAAACAATGCCACTTAATATAATGTTTACATACCCTACATTACTCATCTCATATGTATATGTATATACTGTACTCTATACCATCTACTGCATTTTGCCATCTTTATGTAATACATGTATCACTAGCCACTTTAAACTATGTCACTTTTATGTACTTTCTATGCCACTGCATCTTGCCTATGCCGTTCTGTACTCATTCATATATCTTTATGTACATATTCTTTATCCCTTTACACTTGTGTGTATAAGGTAGTAGGTAGTAGTTGTGGAATTGTTAGGTTAGATTACTCGTTGGTTATTACTGCATTGTCGGAACTAGAAGCACAAGCATTTCGCTACACTCGCATTAACATCTGTTAACCATGTGTATGTGACAAATAAAATTTGATTTGATTTGAACCGGCCAGGGAGAGACAGCAAGGCCTCCTCCCTGTAGGCCGTGGTTCATCGCTCCAGTGCCTTTCCGTTCATTTTCACACCCCTGGGCCAGACTACACTCAATCATTGGACCTACTAAAGAGATGGGTCTTCAATAAAGACTTAAAGGTCAAGACCGAGTCTGCGTCTCTGACATGGATAGGCAGACCATTCCATAAAAATTGAGCTCTATAGGAGAAAGCCCTGCCTCCAGCTGTTTGCTTACAAATTCTAGGAACAATAAGGAGGCCTGCGTCTTGTGACCGTAGCGTATGTGTAGGTACGTACGGCAGGACCAAATCGGAAAGATAGATAGATGCAAGCCCATTTAATGCTTTGTAGGTTAGCAGTACAACCTTGAAATCAGCCCTAGCCTTAACAGTAATATGATCAAATGTTTTGGTTCTAGTCAAGATTCTAGCAGCCGTGTTTAGCACTAACTGAAGTGTATTTAGTGCTTTATCCGGGTAGCTGGAAAGTAGAGCATTGTAGTAGGCTAATCTAGAAGTGACAAAAGCATGGTTAAATAATTCCTGGTTAAATAAAAAAAATGTACAATGTTCTCTCTCCCTCTCCCTCTCTCCTGCTGCAGTCGGGTTTATAATGTTATTACACATACCCGTGACAATCAAATCAGACCCGACCCAGATCCGAGGGCCAACTACAGAATTTCGGGTCCCGGGTTTTGCCCCAGGTAATCGGGTTCTGGTGGACCCGTAAAGACCTCTACTGCATATACAGTGTATTCAGACCCCTTGACTTTTTCCACATTTGTGACTCACCACCTGGATTCGGTCTTATGTAGCAAGAAGTAGAGACTCAGAGCTACAAAATGGTATATCATACACTGCATTTGAGGAACAATGGGAAAGTAAATCGCCTTTGAATGTTATCTAGTGAAGAGCTCTTCTTTGTCTACACCCATTCAGCAAAATTCACACCCTCTTTAAGCTTTAGTCCCACCGATCTCGTTTCACTCTCGGAGCGCACATTTGGCGCTCTGGCCGATGAGTTGTTTACCTCTGGATAACATGAAAACAGCCTAACCAGCTCTGTTGGCAACAATTAGTACACTTTTTTGCAGACGTTTACTGACACCAGCCATATTCAACGGGTGTTATACACACCTCATGTAACATTAGCTAACGACCTAGCCAGCTAACGTTAGCTAGTTAAGCAACAATGAACAAAGTGCCAACAATGCCACAGTGCTGGGAGCTAACCAACCAAGTTCAATGTTAGCTAGCTAACATTAGACTCTTAACTAGAAAAGCAAACGGCTCTGGGAAACAAATAATAACGTCCGCTAGGGAGCCAGCCAGCTAACATTAGCTAGCTAGCTAACATTACACATTAGCTTGAAATTAAACCACTTTCTGTCAAAATTAGAAATGTGTAATATCTGAAAATGTAGCTAGATGACGCTAGACTATCTTACCTGTATACATCATCATGCATGCATCATCATGCATCTAACCTGTCAGGAATGCCATACCACGGTTGCCCTTAGTTTGAAGATGTAAGAGACAGGTGTTTTCTCCACCTCTTTACCTATCATACTCTAATTCCACTGATTTCAAAACTTGATCCTCCAGAAAGTGGAGAGCAACACTTATGAAACTCCACTACACAATACATTTTTAAAAAGCTGCGTTCGACATGATTACCGACACAGACTGACGAGCTCAAATAGACAGAAACTTTCAATATGGCAAACAAATCCGAACTCCTCTCTCGGCATGTCCAGCCCACTCATTATCTCAGTCAATCATGGCTACTGGGAAGGTTGCTACTTTTTCTGTTACTTAACCAATAAGGCTTGTAATTTTACGATTGTATTCCTATTTACAGATGGCATACATGTTTGTTATTAAGTCACATGAAAGTTCACATGTTCGAGAAGGCATTTCTGCCAAAAAACACATTTTGATAAAAAATGTAAAAATTACGTTCAAATGGCTCTCCTGTGAAGTCGTGACTTGCGACATACGCCTAGTTGCTTTTTTCCCCTCATCAATCTACACGCAATACCTCATAATGACAAAGCAAAAACAATTTTTTTGAATTTTTTTGACATTTATTAAAGATATATCATATTGTCATAAGTATTCAGACCCTTTACTCAATACTTTGTTGAAGCACCTTTGCAAGCGATTAAAGCCTCAAGTCTTCTTGGGTATGACGCTACAAGCTTGGCACACCTGTATTTGGAGAGTTTATTTAATTCCAAAAAAGTCAAGGGGTATGAACACTTTCCGAAGTCACTATAGCTAACATTTTTGATATTTGTTTAGAAGTCGTTATGTTATCTATTTCCAAAATGTTGTTTACCTTAAAACAGTTAGGTTGGAGTCATTAAAACTTGTTTTTCAACCACTCCACAAATTTCTTGTTAACGAACTACAGTTTTGGCAAGTCGGTTAGGACATCTACTTTGTGCACGACACAAGTAATTTTTCCAACAATTGTTTACAGACAGATTATTTCACTTATAATTCACTGTATCACAATTCCAGTGGGTCAGAAGTTTACATACGCTAAGTTGACTGTGCTTTTAAAAAGCTTGGAAAATTCCATAAAAATATGTCATGGCTTTAGAATCTTCTGATAGGCTAATTGACATCATTTGAGTCAATTGGAGGTGTACCTGTGGATGTATTTCAAGGCCTACCTTCAAATTCAGTGCCTCTTTGCTTGACATCATGGGAAAATCTAAAGAAATCAGCCAAAAAAATTGTAGACCTTCATAAGTCTGGTTCATTCTTGGGAGCAATTTCCAAACGCCTGAAAGTACCACGTTCATCTGTATAAACAATAGTACGCAAGTATAAACACCATGCGACCACACAGCCATCATACCGCTCAGGAAGGAGACGCGTTCTGTCTCCTGGAGATGAACGTTCTTTGGTGCGAAAAGTGCAAATCAATCCCGGAACAACAGCAAAGGACCTGGTGAAGATGCTGGAGGAAACAGGTACAACCATATCTATATCCACAGTAAAACAATTCCTATATCGACATAACCTGAGAGGCCGCCCAGCAAGGAAGAAGCCACTGCTCCAAAACCGCCATAAAAAAGCCAGACTACGATTTGCACCTGCACATGGGGACAAAGATTGCACTTTTTGAGAAAATGTCCTCTGGTCTGATGAAACAAAAATAGAACTGTTTGGCCATAATGACCACCATTATATATGGAGGAAAAAGGGGGATGCTTGCAAGCCGAAGAACACCATCCCAACCGTGAAGCACGGGGGTGGCAGCATCATGTGGTGGGGGTGCTTTGCTGCAGGAGGGACTGGTACACTTCACAAAATAGATGGCATCATGAGGAGGAAGATTATGTGGATATATTGAAGCAGCATCTCAAGACATCAGTCAGGAAGTTAAAGCTTGGTCGCAAATGGGTCTTCCAAATGGACAATGACACCAAGCATACTTCCAAAGTTGTGGCAAAATGGCTTAAGGACAACAAAGTCAATGTATTGGAGTGGCCATCACAAAGCCCTGACCTCAATCCTATAGAACATTTGTGGGCAGAACTGAAAAAGCTTGTGCGAGCAAGGAGGCCTACAAACCTGACTCAGTTACACCAGGAGGAATGGGCCAGAATTCACCCAACTTATTGTGGGAAGCCTTTACGTTTGACCGTAGTGAAACAATTTAAAGGCAATGCTACCAAATATTAATCAAATCAAATCAAATTTTATTTGTCACATACACATGGTTAGCAGATGTTAATGCGAGTGTAGCGAAATGCTTGTGCTTCTAGTTCCGACAATGCAGTAATAACCAACAAGTAATCTAACCTAACAATTCCACAACTACTACCTTATACACACAAGTGTAAAGGGATAAAGAATATGTACATAAAGATATATGAATGAGTGATGGTACAGAACGGCATAGGCAAGATGCAGTAGATGGTATAGAGTACAGTATATACATATGAGATGAGTAATGTAGGGTATGTAAACATAAAGTGACATAGTTTAAAGTGGCTAGTGATACATGTATTACATAAAGATGGCAAGATGCAGTAGATGATATAGAGTACAGTATATACATATACATATGAGATGAGTAATGTAGGGTATGTAAACATTATATTAAGTGGCATTGTTTAAAGTGGCTAGTGGTACATTTTTACATAATTTCCATCAATTCCCATTAGTAAAGTGGCTGGAGTTGAGTCAGTATGTTGGCAGCGGCCACTAAATGTTAGTGGTGGCTGTTTAACAGTCTGATGGCCTTGAGATAGAAGCTGTTTTTCAGTCTCTCGGTCCCTGCTTTGATGCACCTGTACTGACCTCGCCTTCTGATGATAGCGGGGTGAACAGGCAGTGGCTTGGGTGGTTGTTGTCCTTGATGATCTTTTTGGCCTTCCTGTGACATCGGGTGGTGTAGGTGTCCTCGAGGGCAGGTAGTGTGCCCCCGGTGATGCGTTGTGCAGACCTCACTACCCTCTGGAGAGCCTTACGGTTGTGGGCGGAGCAGTGGCCGTACCAGGCGGTGATACAGCCCGACAGGATGCTCTCGATTGTGCATCTGTAGAAGCTTGTGAGTGCTTTTGGTGACAAGCCGAATTTCTTCAGCCTCCTGAGGTTGAAGAGGCGCTGCTGCGCCTTCTTCACAACGCTGTCTGTGTGGGTGGACCAATTCAGTTTGTCTGTGATGTGTACACCGAGGAACTTAAAACTTTCCACCTTCTCCACTACTGTCCCGTCGATGTGGATAGGGGGGTGCTCCCTCTGCTGTTTCCTGAAGTTCACAATCATCTCCTTTGTTTTGTTGACGTTGAGTGTGAGGTTATTGTCCTGACACCACACTCCGAGGGCCCTCACCTCCTCCCTGTAGGCCGTCTCGTCGTTGTTGGTAATCAAGCCTACCACTGTAGTGTCGTCCGCAAACTTGATGATTGAGTTGGAGGCGTGCATGGCCAAGAAGTCGTGGGTGAACAGGGAGTACAGGAGAGGGCTCAGAACGCACCCTTGTGGGGCCCCGGTGTTGAGGATCAGTGGGATGGAGATGTTGTTACCTACCCTCACCACCTGGGGGCGGCCCGTCAGGAAGTCCAGGACCCAGTTGCACAGGGCGGGGTCGAGACCCAGGGTCTCGAGCTTGATGACGAGTTTGGAGGGTACTATGGTGTTAAATGCTGAGCTGTAGTCGATGAACAGCATTCTCACATAGGTATTCCTCTTGTCCAGATGGGTTAGGGCAGTGTGCAGTGTGGTTGCGATTGCGTCGTCTGTGGACCTATTGGGTCGGTAAGCAAATTGGAGTGGGTCTAGGGTGTCAGGTAGGGTGGAGGTGATATGGTCCTTGACTAGTCTCTCAAAGCACTTCATGATGATGGAAGTGAGTGCTACGGGGCGGTAGTCGTTTAGCTCAGTTACCTTAGCTTTCTTGGGAACAGGAACAACGGTGGCCCTCTTGAAGCATGTGGGAACAGCAGACTGGGATAAGGATTGATTGAATATGTCCTTAAACACACCAGCCAGCTGGTCTGCGCATGCTCTGAGGACGCGGCTGGGAATGCCGTCTGGGCCTGCAGCCTTGCGAGAGTTAACACGTTTAAATGTTTTACTCACCTCGGCTGCAGTGAAGGAGAGCCCGCAGGTTTTGGTAGCGGGCCGTGTCAGTGGCACTGTATTGTCCTCAAAGCGAGCAAAAAAGTTATTTAGCCTGTCTGGGAGCAAGACATCCTGGTCCGCGACGGGGCTGGTTTTCTTTTTGTAATCCGTGATTGACTGTAGACCCTGCCACATACCTCTTGTGTCTGAGCTGTTGAATTGCGACTCTACTTTGTCTCTATACTGGGACTTAGCTTGTTTGATTGCCTTGCGGAGAGAATAGCTACACTGTTTGTATTTGGTCATGTTTCCGGTCACCTTGCCCTGGTTAAAAGCAGTGGTTCGCGCTTTCAGTTTCACGCGAATGCTGCCATCAATCCACGGTTTCTGTTTTGGGAATGTTTTAATCGTTG